>NW_008662203.1:49569-62427 GCF_000695815.1 Acanthisitta chloris
TATACAGCACCTTTTAAAATTTTATTTATAATTGGAATGTAGCATATAAGCAATGTAAAGCTTTCAAAGCTCAATTCATTGCAGGTATTAAACTGCACTCATAATTACGCTTTTTACCATCCATTTGAGGTGACCTGTTATTTGGCACTTTTGGGATGAAGAGATTTCTGTTCAGTTCATGGAAGTACTGGTCCTAGTATGTGACAACAGTTTTATGTAGACATAGGCATCTAATACTTATGGAAATACTGGAATGGAGTACCATGGAAATTAATATTTTGCTTTTTCCCTGAAGACGTTTTGATTGAGAGACTTTATATTATTTTTATAGAAACTTGATATGAACCTATATGTATCCTAAATATCACATTCACTTTATTTTCAGTATGCTTTAATACAATGCTGACATCTTACACACAATACAGTATTTATTTTATGTGAAGTGTACTTATGATAATTTACAATTTTTAGTACACTGTGCGTATTTGAAATATCCATACTGCACAAGAACTTATTATGGCAATATACATGGTACATAGAACTAGTTTTTTTCTGTGAAAAAGTATAATCTCAGAACACTTCTGGAAATATTATCTGTCTTTTCTGCCCTTGAAATTAGTTTTGTATTATGCGTTTTGTTGTTTAAATATATTGTAAGAGTTTTTAAAGTGTTTTGTGCAGACTTAGTTTTGTTTCCAGTGAAGTGGGTAGTGAGAATTTGACCTAGCTGTAGTGCTTGTGCTTGGCAAAGCCACAAGTGTGTGCACATTAATTTCTACTGGTTTCATTACATTAGCACATTAGGGTCACTCTTGACACCAGGCCCCCTTCTGATGGTCTCTGTTCAAATACCTGGGAAGAATTAGTCCCAACTCTGATTGCTTATGGCACCTGCAGAGTATACAGAGGAAGAAAATCAGATTCTGACTGCTCAGATCCCAGTGTGGATCCCCATGTTGCTTCCTAGCATTGTGCTCTCACTTCAAGCGTTGCCAAATAAGAAATTATTCACAGAATAACACTGATTGTAGATAATACTTTCCCTGTATCTAGTTATTGTACATTTTATGCATTTCTACATTTCTATCTGTACAGAATTCCAGACAAATTCTTAAAATTTCTGAAAGGATCTAGCATTTAGCACCTCAAAGCATCCTAGATTTTTTGTCTTACTCCTGGAGATTTAGTGTTATTTGTGTCACAGCACTTGGGAACATACTTTTAGAAAAGTGGAATATGCTTTCACAGAATCACAGAATTGGTAAGATTGGAAGGGACCACAGTGGGCCATCTGGTCCAACCTCCTTGCTCAAGCAGAGTTGTTTTAGAGCACATTGCAGAGGATTGCATCCAGATGGTTCTTGAATTTCTCCAGTGAGGGAGACTCCCAAACCTGTCTGGGCAATCTGTTCCTCCCTGCTAGGATTGTAAGTCTGTGAAATACAGGTTCCCACACTTGTATGTGCAGCAGAAATTAACATCAGTCTCTTGGGCTGATGGAAGTTTCAGTTTAAAACGGCTGAAGTACCTAGGATAATGAAATCAACAGGACTATGGGAATAGAAACTATACAGTGAAAATTTAGAAATTTCTGCAGTTAGCTGATTTTAATGACTTTCTGATGTTATCCAGACTTTTTGGAATATAAAACCTTGGCTTGGAAAAGTGAAAAATACAGACTGAATTCCTTAAAGTATTTGATGCTTAGGACAGATGACTTTTTTATTCTTTATACAGTGTGCCTAGAAGAGTGACTCCTGTGTGCCAAAGTAAAAGAAGCAATCATCACCACCACCAATAATAATAACAATAACTTTGCACTTATATAATTTAGCAATTATCACCTGGCTTCACATAAGCTGTTTGGTCTGTGCTTATGATTATATATAATCTTCTCTTTTTACACATCGGTGCGTAATTGTGGTGACTTCTTGTAGGCAGGATTTTCCTCTATGCTTTAACAGCCTCATAAAGTCTCTCTTACACTCAGTATTTTACAAAAAAGTTACTGAGTTATGATGGTTTTCTAAAAATAAAAGCTAGTTTAGTAAATTCTAGGTAAAATTTCAACTTTCTCCATAATTGCATAGCCTCTCATCTTCCCTCCCTGTAGATCTCTGGAATGCTGAATTTCAGTTCTTGTTGTTGACTTCATTTTTGAGGTCTCACAACAACTCATAAATGGAAATTGGCTATTTTTCTACCACTGCTTCCTGGCTTATTTTTAACACCACTGCAATTAAGAAAATGCTTGGAAATTGATTATCTCTCTGTAGTTTCTGGGTGTTTACCATTTCATAGAAGTCATGACCAGAAAGGTGGCCATAAGAAAATGGGAAAGGCAGATGCTTTGGTCAGGTGTGTCATTTTAGATTTGTAGATTTAAGGTATATATTCTTTACGGTAAACTAGAAGGATCTGTGGAGAAGCAATTTGCTCCTCGCTCTCCAAAACATCAGTGTCAATTTCCTGCTTCTTCTGTCAATAATGTCTCCTTTGGAAGAGGATTCAGTCAAAGACAGCTGAAAGGGAAAGCAGTTTTCACATTAGCAAAGTATTTTCCCTTTGAAAAGAGACAGTGTATAATTTTTGTCCCCTTTCATATTGGCATCTCTCCTGCATATTCATTGCTTTTTTTTGCAAACAAATGATGCTGCAGCATCAAGAACTGCTCAATATTTGTTCAGTGTCTTAAAGATGTATTGGCTAGTGTTGCTTTGTCTCTAAAAATGTAATTCTACCAAAAGAAATAATGAAAAAGGACTTGACACTGATTCTGCTTGAATAGTGAGTACATCTGAATATTGAAATAGTTAAAACAGACATATTTGCAGAATCCAATCCTTCATCTTTTCCTGACATTTTGAGGAATACCCACTTTCTTGTCATTCCTTGTTTTTCTTGTAGGGATTTTTATGCTTTTTTATTTTTTTATTTAATTTTTCCCCCATTAGTATATCAAATACATTTTCTATGTTGCCTTAAACATGGACTTCATCATTTCTCCTTTTATAAGGTAACTTTTTGGATTAGGTTTCCATTTTACTTTGTTTTCCAACTGTCTTTTGCAACAAACATAGGATATAACAAACATAGGATGTAACAAACTTGAATATCTACCAAAATTTCCCCCATAGGAAATTTCAGTAGATACGCAAGTAGTTCTGTTCTCTATCATGCATCTGGTATGACTGATTTATTATTTCAAAGATGACTTCAGAATGGGCATCATGCAGTGTAGATTACTCTCTCTTTACTTTGCATGCTGTTGTCATCCAGAAAGATAAAAACTACCAAAAGTAGAGGAAAATGGGGATTTCACTGGTAAGATTTCCTTTTTCATCACAGCTCCAGTGTTGCCTTCCTGTGCTACATTCCCTATCTACAAGCATTCTTGCTGATTCTTTTACAAATGGGAATTCCAAATAGAAGCAAATAACTTCCATATTGTCAGCAGACAAAATGAATATTTCTGTTAAACAGTATGTTGACTTTGGAGTTTTAAAGGGCTTTTATGGTAGCTTTTGTGGTTGTTTTTAATCTACTAGAAGATTAATTTACTTTAGAACTGTTACATTAATCCAGATACTGAAACCCTTAACTCATATTTAATTTGAAAATATCATATACAGTTAATTAAATTTTGGTTTGAGTTCTTTGGAAATAAACTTCTTGTTATTGATGATGTCATTAGTGCCAGGAGATATTCGTTTCCTGTGAAGGACTGTAATAACCCACTGGGATTTTTTCCCTCTTTTTCAGTCCCTGCATGATGAATTAATAATTCAGATAATTTGTTTATAAACTAGGCTGTAGGGGGACATTGCTGAACACTACAAATAAGTTTTTGATGTAGTTATAAAATTATTTCCTATGCTATTTATCATTTCTTAAACCAGACACTGTTGATGAATATTCAACATCTGCATAAAGCACAGGGAAACCTTTTTAATCAGCACTAATATTGAAGCGTGAATTTTCTAATCAGCATAACTGGTGTCTGGTGTGGGAACCTATAGGGCTGGCAAATTTTTCAGATTAGGGAGTGTTAATGGATGGAAGAAGGACAGGCACTGGCAGCCAGGCAAAGCTCTCATTTGTTTTTAGCACTTCTCTGGCTTCCAGAAATGAAATCAAGCCATAGGGAAAGGAATTGGCTTGTAGGGCACAGGCTACCATCCATAATGGCCCCAGGTTCCCTTTAGGTAGCAGGCTGGTGACACTCTGTTTCAACGGACTTTGACCCAAACAAACCAGCTTCTTTATCATTTGTGGATTTACAGTTTAACAAAATGGTTGTGTAGTGACAGCAGATTTAAATGCATGACCCAATGATGAAATGCAAGTTGTTCATGGTTCTCTTGAGCTGTACCTCATTCTCTCATGTACTTGTTTTCATGGACCATAATTATGCAATTAGATTTGATGTAATTTCACACTGCATTTTCTCTGCCAGAGATAAGTGCTGATTTTGTCAGGCTGGTGCTCATGGTGAATGGTGAACTGGGAGATGGTATGAGAACTTCTTTGTCTTTTTCTCACCTGAGTTAATTGGATGATGTTAAAGACTAGTCTTTCAGTCTTTCATGATGTCTTTTTTTTTTTTTTTGCTTACAAACAGAACTATGTTGTCACTACAGTTTTTCTTTCTTTTAACTTCAGAAAGCAGCTTCTGAAACCAGCAAAGACAAAGCTTTAGGATACGACAGTTCTGCTGCCTCTATTCCCATATGGCCCAGGTTCTTCCTTGTCTAAGCAGTGCATTGCAGAGTTTGTGGCACTGTAGATTAGGCTGTCTGCCCCAGCCCTTTTCTGGGGACTCCCTCTTCCATGTTGGGGGTGTGAATGGAACCATGTCCATTCTCCAAGAGCTGTTTTCACAAGTGTGCTGGTATTGGACTGTAGGCTGAAGCAACCATTGACAGAAGTCAGGAAGCAGCTTGCAAGAGAGGATTAGTGTGGGGCAGGAAGGAGTGGAAATTCCTTTAGCAGAACTGGTCTACCAGAACACTTAGAAAACAACATGTTACAAAGAAATGTGGCAGATCTACTAACTGTATATTGTGGTAATTATAACACAATCCATCCTTATATTCATTTTTATTTTTATGTTACAGCAAGATATATATCATCTGGAGCACCATAAACTGTACCTGCTGAAAGTCATTCTGAGCTTAGGCCAAAATCTAATACAAGCATGCACAACTCGATTAAAGTCACGCTTGCTTACACCTTTAGTGAATTTGATGCTGGCTGTATGCATTGACTTGTACTAAATATGTTGTCTGAAATGATTAAGCACTAACCCAGTCTGTAGAAAACCTCTGAAGCCTGTTCAAGTTAGGTGATTTATGATAATTTGCATTGCAAGCATTCTCTTCTCTGCTTGTCTGTACTATCTGCAATACACTCTCAGAATCCTTCTGGTTAATCTGTTTCCATAAACACTCTACCTGTGCTTCTGTGACTGCAACTTACTTAGAATAAGCTGCAGAAGCTTTACACTCGACAGCAAAAGTACCAGTGGCAGGACAGTTTCAGCAGTAAGATGAGTGTGGGCTGCAGAAGCTGCTGGAGAATCAAACTAAATACTCAGATAGTTAAACCAAGTTCCATGTGGCTTTGGTTTCCTGTTGACACTTCTACTTGAATAGATTTCAATTTGACCCTGATATGTCCTCAAGAGCAGTAGTCACTACAGTGACAGTAATGCAGACATCACAGGAAGGAAGCAAATAAACTCACAGCTGATGAGGCTAACTTTTAGGAAATCCAACTTCCATTTTTTCAACATGATATATATAATATGATTCTAGAATTTCATGTTATCTCACGTATGCTCACTTTGTCATGTACTTGAATGGAAAGTGTCAAGAAGATGGAGCCAGACTCTTCTCACTTCTGGAAATCAGTAAAACAAGAGGCCACGGTAAAAAATTGATGCACAAGAAGTTCCACCTGAATACGAGGAAGAACTCCTTTACTGTGAGTCACTGTTCTTCTGTTAATTATTTCTCAGAATTTTGCTTTTACAATGCTAAGACATTATATTTTGAATTCCCAAGAAATGCCATATAAACTAAAAAGCCTTTGCAACACAATAAACTTCTTGTAATGATCTCATGTTTTCTAGGAGGTACTAGTCTACCTCATAAAATCACAACATGCCAACACAAATGGCAGTTTCTGTTCAGCAGAAGCAGATTGTAGTGGCTGGTCAAGGCTAAAACATACTGTCAGAGCTTTGTGGGTAAATTTGTAATTCTTCTTCTGAGTCCCTATTTCTGAAAAATCACTTAATATGATTATTCAAATTCATATTTTCTGCTTATGAGCTACACAAAAAGCTAAGTAAATGCTACATCTACTTGGTGATAATATCTTAATAAAATACTCTAAACACTATGTACATGGTACTATTAAACAGTGGAATAGTCTATACTCTCCTTATAACTGTTCTGGCTAGGCCCTGTGAATGTTCTTTGAGCTAGTATCTTCACAGTGTTTCCTCCATATGTCCACTTTAAACACATTATAATAGCTCTGGCCTCACTGAGCCTTTTTTAGTCCTGTTCTCAAATATTCTTTACACACCATGAATTCATCAGTGCAATAGTTTTTTACTTTCCTTTTTTTATGAATAATCTTTAATAGCTTGAGAGTCAGCTTAAGCTCAGGATTTGCTTTGCAATCAATGAGAAATAGCAGACTGATTATTGAGTAACAATTGTTCCTCAATAACCATGGCAAGAATAATCCATCTTACAAGTCCCCAGCATTTGGCTTGTCTATCCTTTCAAAATCGCCGAAGGATAAGGGCACCAGCCAGTTAACAGAGGTGTGAATAATGACTACAGCTACCGAGACATATGACAAAACCTGGACTTTATCAAATAGTTGGCCATTATTATCCAATCAGAATACAGAGCACTTTTAGCTATACAGTGGATCTATGTTTTTTACTCCAGAAACTAGCTGTGTTTTCACAATTTGGAAATGTTTCTAGAAAATTATTACTCAGATAGACACTGATCTATATTGCATTTTGAATGGGGAATATTTTGAGTTAGCATTGTCACAGCTTTTTGTGATATAGTTATTCTGCACTTCTTTCACAGCAAGAATCTAATAATATAATGTGTGTTCTTCAGAACACATTAAAATGACATTATGTGATCAGGATGCCAATTATAGTATGACTAAAGACTAGCTATCAAGCTACAGAAAGTCAGTAATTGTGCTGATAAAAACATAATGTTTATATGTCTTGAATAGAAAAAAAAAAGAATCCCATTTTATTACTTACATATGATTATTGACAAAACACTTAGGCATACACTTTCAAAGTGTTGTATGCGTTTTTAGCTGCATGACTCCCATTTAAGTCAATAGGAATCACATAGTTAAAACCCCACGCAACATTTTGAAAAATTACCACACAGAAGCCTCTCTTTTATTGCTTAGCTATACAAACCATTTTATTCTCTAGTAGTTCTTCCATGTGACATGCTAGTAGTGTTGGCTGTCAGTAGTGTCATTATAAAATCGACCATCTACAGGCCTCCAAATATGGTGGTCTATTTATATGCAGATTTCAAAAAATAATAACATGATTTGTACTTCTATTGTTCCTTTCATTGGTTAAAGGCTGGTGCTTTAAAGCTATTATTTAATTATGCCTCACATCACTCCTCCAGGTAGGTGCACTAGTAGCAGCCACCTTTGGTGACTCACCCAAGGAGACAAGGTGAGTCAGGAGAAGAACAAAGAATTGAAACAGCCCAGCACCAGGTCCTTGGTCCCTTGTTCCAGCTATGAAATGCTCCCAACTCACAAAGATTCATCATTCAATAGTATGTAATGCATATGAAATGCTAACATTAATTGGAAATGGCACCGGAGTGACCTCACTTCAGTCTACTGAGGTCTGATATTGCTTCTTTTCACTCATTAATTCATTAATTAGTTTAAAAGGGCTAATGGAAAACAAAAATATTCCATTTGCCAGGGTAGATCGCTGCTGAATATTTATACCTTTTTTTTATTATTCATACAGAATCATAAGTGCTTAACAGACAAGTCATTGTGGGGGTTTTTTGTTGTTGAGATAAACATAATCCAGAATTTTCAGAACATATCAATTTAAAGTACTGATGGGATCTTCTCTGTAATTTGACTTTGCAAGGTGAAAGAAGCTCTCGGAAAACAATTTTATGAACAACTTTGTAGACTGACAGACATCAAAGCTCAAACCCTTCCATTATGCATTGATGATCTCAGCAGCTTGCAGCAAGAGCAGTATGGTATCATATGAAATCTTGATGTTTGTTATAGTTCTCTCTTAGGCAAAGAAAGAGACTTGAATGTACTCTTTGTTTAAATAAAGAAGCATGTGAGTAAATTACTGATCCATATTAGTACCTATGCATAGAAATAGTAATTAACATTTTTATGTACACATTTGAGAAACTGAAGAATTTTAAATGTACCATTGGCTACAATGTTAAATCCATTAGTCTGGGTTTAGAACCTTTTGAGACATATCTATATATTACATTATGTCTTCAATAAGTATGTTTTAGATTCATTTCAGTTCTTCAGAACATATACCTCCCTGGACCAAAGAGAATGAGCTTTGTCTTGCAGAGACCAGTTTATTCTTCTGAATTGTGATGCATGCAGGTTCTCGTAAACTGACTGGCCTATTTATGAACAGAAATGTTAGTCATACTGGGGTTTCCTTAGATTAGAAAGTATATGTTAGTGCAAAATACAGATCATAATGATTAAGGGTTTTCACAAAATAAAACTAGAACTCAATAAGATTCCTCTTACCATCCTGAGATATTTCATTTAAAAGCAACAGATATTTTTCTTATTTCAGTGCAATAGTATTGCCATGCTCCAAGACAAAAATTGTTTTTCCTAGTCGATTGTACCCTTGTGCCTTTGTTACTTGTATTTCTATCGACATTGTGTGCATTATCCATTGTTAAATGATTGATAAAAATTGTTAAATAAGGCAAACACTATATTCAGTGTAGTGTAATGAGGCCTATCAAGCAGGAGAAATACTTCTCATCATGATATTAAAATTAAATGTAGCATTTTAAAAATTCTTGACATAAATAAAGAAGTTATTTATCTGGACCAATGCTTTTTCTGTAAGCCCAGTGTTCTGTATAAGTCATTGCCAAAGCACATATTTTATTCGTAGAATACCTTCAATTTCTTCTTTTCAAATGCATTTTGAACTTGCAATCATTAACCCTAATATAGTCCACAATTGTATGGTTTTTCTATGTAGGGCTGTAACAGCTATTCCAGTCTTTATTTAGTCTGTGGTTTTGCATATCCACAAGAATTAAGTTTTCCATATGAAAAGTGATACATCCACTCATATTTAATTGTCTATGGTAAACACAGTTTTATTTCTGACTACATTAAAATACTAAATTTAGCAGCTGTCTCTATGTGCACAGTTACCTACACACCCTTCCTCTCCCCTCAAATTCCAATCAAGAATATTCCCAAGCTAAAGCTAACTAACAAGATAGCAGTCACAAGGTGTGCAGTATCTGTAACCATCAGGATACAAGGCAATGATGGAGACAGTATCACATCCAGTTGTCTTTGGTTCCTTTTCCTGATGACAAGCTAGTCATGTAGAGCTGAATCCCTTGAAATGAATTTCCATTAAGCCTCAAAAGTAGACTTTCGGGCCAGCATCTACATACTTGCCTACTGTAATTACATAGCCAATATAAGGTCTGTCTGTGAATACCATTGACTTTTTTTCTATTTTAAATCCATGTTTGTGAACCTTCAATGATATTGCTTTAGTTTTTTGAAACCGACCTTAAATGTAAAATTCTGTGTCATACCTTATTTAGGATGTGACAGAGACTTTCCTGCCATGTTTTTCACAGAAACTTTCATCTTAATGTAATTGGTAAAGTTTCCTGTTTTGTTAAAGGATTTTCTCTGTTTTCAATGCATTAATTATTTTTAAAGTTATTAAAAATATGCTTTCAAACACTGATGTAAGAGCATGCATCAACAGTTACTTTCCTTAGGTGCTAGATTATGGAAAAGAATTTATCCATAAAAGTAAAGAAGAGGATGTATTATTAGCAATGTCTTTGAAAATCTGAAATCTTCCTCTAGCTTAGCTTTCATAACTGTTTTCCATGCTTTATGTTCTCTCCCTCAAGGAAATCCCTCAACTAGGTGGTTGAAACCACTTTTTGGTAGTTCCTTCTCCTCAGCTTGTGATAGACAATAAGACTTCAAAATTGGGATATTGTTAAATTTTCATTTCCCTCTTAGCCCCTTCTCTCATTTATCTATGATGTCATTTCTTGAGAAAATTTCAGCTACACAGAAGGGCAGGTGGTTCACAAATTCCTTTTCTTGTGGTTCATTTTTATTGAGTCCTACAAAGGAGCCTACTTATTTCACATCTCTTCGTTTTCACTGTTCTTATTCAAATGAAAACACAATCCAGTGAAAATGAGATAGTTAACTGACAAACTGACAACAAACTAAAATTAAAACTGTATTGCATCTTTTGCTGTCAAAGACCAATCAATATTCTTAATTCCAAACCACTCAGGGACACCTAAGCAACATGACAGCAAGTAGGTATCATAATGTGTTCCAACTCATCGTACTAAAAATGAGGGTTCTTTCCTTACTTATGTATATAAATTAGTTGCCTACCCTTATCTAATGATCTTCAAATCTGTAATGTATTTAACTTCACTGAAACTTTGAGAAACATACATCCTATAATTCAAGTAAGGTTCAGTGAGATTAATTGGTTTAGGAAAGGCCACATAGGAAGATGATGGTAGAGAGAGTAACTGATCATAAATCCTTTAATTAACAACATATAATAACATATATATTCTCTGTTCATAATTGCATATACACAGCAGGCCAGCAATCTAATTTTCTTTTTCAGTTCTGTGGAGGGATTTTTTTAGACATTAACAGAAGTCATTTAATGCAAAAACCCCTAAGACAGCAGTGATGTTTAGCTGCTTTTAGGTTATGTAGCAGAGGATTCACATTTTCCCAGGACTGAAGATTTTAAATTTAAATTTTTTGTGCTTTTATGAATCTGTACCTCAATGATTTAATCATTTGAGTTGGCTAACCTCCAGTCATCCGGGATTTACCTGGTTAACCAGAACTGATGACAAATGATGGAGAGTGACTTGGTAGTCTCTTATACCAGCTCCCTCAGCACCCTCAGGTGAATCCCATCCAGTCCCATACACTTGTGAGTGTCTAAGTGACAGAGAAGGTCACTTACTACTTCTTCCTGGCTTGAAGGGGGGTCTATTCTGCTCCAGATCCCTGTCTACCAGCTCAGGGGACAGGTTGTCTTCAGGATAACTGGTCTTTCTGTTGAAGACTGAGGCAAAGAAGGCATTAAGTACCTCAGCCTTTTCCTCATCCTTCATTAGCATGTTTCCCCCCTTCCCACCCTCCCCCTCTTACCCCTTCCCCTTCTTCCCCCTTCCCCTGCCCCTGCATCTAATAAAGAATGGAGACTTTATTTTTCCTTTATTCTTGTTCATGTATTTATAAAAACACTTGTGTTATCTTTCACAGAAATGGCCAGATTGAATTCTACCTGAGCTTTCACCTTTTTAATTTTCTCCCTACATGACCTAACAACATCCTTGTACTCTGAGTTGCCTGACCAGAAACCTCTAGATAGAATTACATGTGTACACAAGATAATGTGACATATGACATAACAGTCATCTAAAGAAAAGGTGTGTTAATACAGAAGTCATTGAACTACAGAAAAAACCCCAGTTTAGAACTGTAAGATATTCAAGTATAGGTTACAAAATCCTTGGATCTATCAAAACAGAACAGATACACACATGGAGTACATATTCTGTGTCATGAGTATCTGATCTGTGTCACAGACACTTGTACATTTGAAAGAACAGATTTGTTTTCAGTTGAGAAAGGAGAATGGGATGAGCACAACTCATCTGCCATAGTTTTAAAACATCATAACCTTTTTCCTAAAGAAATTCTGAGACTGCTGCAAATTAAAACAACATTCTACAAGCAATCCTATGGTGTTTTCATTCTCTTTCCCCTCTGTAACCCTATTCAGGGGTATGGCTCTAAAAATGACCTCTATTAGAGGG
Organism: Acanthisitta chloris; assembly: GCF_000695815.1. Taxonomy (NCBI): domain Eukaryota; kingdom Metazoa; phylum Chordata; class Aves; order Passeriformes; family Acanthisittidae; genus Acanthisitta; species Acanthisitta chloris. Next base: position 61,749 of record NW_008662203.1, read on the forward strand.
TAGGCAGTACTCCTGCAGGATTTTGGATAGTCAGAGTACAGCTAATTGGATCCAAAGTGCTCCTGAACAAGCAAGAAGAGCAAGAACCTCTGGAACTGAGAAGACAGCAGGCATTTGTTGACCTAAAAGCATGCAAGCATCCTTAAAAAATTCTCATTGTTTTTTTTAAGAACAAAACCAGCACTGACATATTATCAAATGCTTAAACAGATATTCTCCCAAAAATGTGCTCATTTGTGTTCTCATACTATTACTCACTAGCTAAATAAAGACTTCTGTCATTATTTTAAAATTGTATATATGAAATGTATATTGTTAATCAAAGAGTGCAAAAAAATATTCAGTCTTATTGCAACTGTGGTCATCAGCTACAGGTTTTGAAAGGAACTGTCAGCAGTCTTTTCCTGGAGGTCCTCATTTAGTATAAATTTTCAGTAAGTATACATAAGCCAAATAACCTGTTTATTCATCTGTAATTATCTCCTTATATTTATTTGGGTGGTGTTGGCTTAGATGTGAAACATAAATAGTCTCAGGGTATCAGAGATACACTGTTTTTGAATACATTGTCTTCTATTTTCTTTTTCATGAGAAAAAAAATAAGAGGAAATTCTTTTCATTCACAAAATATGAGCCTCTCTGAAGTGACTCCTGACAAAAGAAATTCAGAAGGGTTTTC
>NW_008662203.1:62446-72904 GCF_000695815.1 Acanthisitta chloris
CCAACAACAAAGTAGCAATTCTGTGGTGCAAAGTGGTTTTGTTCCAATTTTGTGTTTTGTTCAGGCACTGGGGCTATTGAACTTCTACTTATACAAGGTATAATTTGTATATGATTCAAGACCCTATCTGTGCAATAAAATATGTCTGACCAGTGTCTCAGAAAATATTTTAAAACTCCAAGTATGTGTTATCAAGAATATCTGTAGTTTATTTGCTTGGAGTGTATTATGAGGGTGCCCTAATTGAACACTGTCCTTTTAAACAAAGATGTTAACTTAATACTATTAAGAGACTAAACATTTTAAATCAAGAACTGAGAAGAATTATGGATGTTGACAGGAGATGGAGTCGAATATGGTTGCTTTGTCTGGTTTCGGCAGCACAGATCTCAAACACTAGCAAAGCCAATCTACAGGAGAGAGTCAGCCTAGTGAAGGAACCTGCCACATCAACACTGTCACCTTTAAACATTGTGGAAGATATCAAAGTTATCATCAGGACTAAAACCACATGGTTTATCATTTCCCCAGTACTGTCATACACAGGTCTCAGATTTATGTAGTTCCATGTTCTTCTTCCAAGTCACATTGACTTCAGTTTCTAGGATTAAGAACAACTCTTATTTTTTTTAACAAAAAGATTCTGTTAAGAAAGCAGTCCTGCTTGCCATAAAGTTGCACTTGTTTTCAGCAGATTTTATTTAGCACGAGCAGAATTGACTTTGAAATAAAATCCAACAGGTTTTCCAGTTGATTTTGATTTAATGGACATCTTTGGTAGAGGACCTCAGGGTAGGCTGGCTCTAGCTATTTATCTTTATCCCGGGTAGCTTATATATTTTCAGAAAGTGACAAATGGCAGCTTTAAAAAAACTCATTATGTTAATTGATTATTATAGGAAAACCTTGGAAACTTTATGGAAGAGAGACATATTCTCTAAGTGTCTTAGCTTTAAACCAGACTTGTAATTAGAAGAATCCATAGACATTTATCACATTAAGAGAGGTTTGGTCAGAAGGTTTAGAATAAAACTCCAGGGCCACTTTATTGTTCTGTGTTAAAATCACATACTTTAGCAATTTTCCCTTACCACAAAGAGATTAATTTGCCTAGCTGAATAGAGGACCACACACACTGTCAGGACTCCTCTAAGCTGAGTCCCACAAGAATTTTCCTGTGCATACCTCTGGGAATTGTGACTGGACTCTTAGATTAATACATTTCTGAATATTGTTATCAAGCCATATTTTCAGACTAGAATTTTTTTCAAGAATTTGAGATATCTGTTGTCCCTTCTCTTTCTCTTCTTGGACTCTCTATCTATCTTGAACTTTGGGTGTCCTCCTTGCCTCACCTCCCCTATTTTAGCTGTAGCTCTTTCTGACTAAGTTCTGAGAAATTCCAGTCTGGGATCCATATTTATGATGACCTTTCACATGCATTTAATTCAAGGCCTTATGGCTTAATGACAGATTTATTTAAGCAAACAAACAAAACATTTCATTAAATTATAGCTAATGTAATGTATAACTTGTTTTTGCTTTCATTAACGTGACAAATCTCTCAAACATAAAAAAAAAGGGACCAAACTTTGACTATCTAATATTACATTACCAATGCTTCTGGAAGACAAAGACAAGATTTCTTGTCTGCCTTTTGCTGAGACAATTAGCACTCAAGAGACTTAGTCACTATTTTCAGAAATGCTGAATATGAAAAACAATCTATTTGATTTCAAGTACTTAATCATGTTCAAACTTGAGAAGTGGTCACTGTCCCTGTGTACAGAAAATTAAATATTCTGCAGCTGACTCTTTAAGAACCTTTTGTTCCTGATTTTGGTCTGCAATATGTGACTCAGTTTGATTTCTAGTTTATGCAAGGGAGTATATATTTCATGTTCCTCATAAGAAAGAAAGGAATGGATTGCTCAGGATAAACCATAACTGAGCATAAAAGACAGAAAATACTTGCAAAGCCAGTGATGTTACTATGGTACATATACTTCAACAATTTTCAGTCCAGAGAAGGTTTCTTGCAGTGTGCCTTCTCAGGCATAGTCTGCTAGCCTGGTAGATGTACGTAGTTGTAGATGTACAAGGTATTATTTCATTTATTTAAGACACCTTTCATTGTGCTAACCCCGAACATTTACAGTGTTTTCTCTTATGAAGCCACATCCTGCATTCAAAACAGTGTAAAAGTATGTTATTCATTTCTAAAAAGTAAACCTCTAGCATATAAAGGAGATGTGAAAAGATTGACTTTGCCACCTTAGTTACATGTAAGGCTCAGAAGTGAGAATTCAACTGAAAGAAGTATAAAAATTGTTTCTTAAAAACTTCTGGGGTTTTTAACAAAAATCATAATTTTTAGAAGACTTTCATGGCATTTTAGCTTACAAGGTTGACAATGTCCTAATTTCTCTTTCTTTAAATGTATTTTATTACTTTGGATAATATCCTACATATAAATCTACCTATGTCTATAACAAGAGAAAGCCACAAAATAGGAGAAACAAAGTTAAGTTTTCAAAAGTAAAGAGTTTCTGACTCTTCTAAGCAGATGTCTTATAAAACCAAGCCCATAATAGCTACATGTGTTCTTTCCCCACAGCAAGCTGCATCTTTTAACCATTAAAGTTTTTCTTATTCCAAGTTTGCTTCAGTCTGTAAACTCTCCTCTTTAAACATGAAATAAAGTCATTGTTCCTTTGGCAAATATACAGTTTCTTTTTGAAAGCTGCTTAATTGAAATATTCTGCTCACAAAGATATGTTATTGACAGCTTGATGTAAAAGTGAAAGATATTTATTAATAGCAAAGAAGAAATTTCATGTTCTTTGTGTTTCCCCATAAGAGATTTTTCAAGTTATCCAGTATTTCAGATTGATAAATGTCAGGTAAACAATGAAATGTCTAAAAGTCCAAACCTCTGAGTCCTTTTCTCTGTATAGTTAGTGGTAAAAGAGCATACTGGCACGTGGTAGGATCAGTCCATAAGACTTCAAAGTCTGATGAAGTGTACTTTGAGGTGCAACTGAGCTGCTTCAGTGCTCATATGTAGCATTGCCTCAGCAGATAGACATTGTCTTTCTCTGTTTTTGTTTTCTTAATTAGCTGTTTTGAATTTCTACTTGAAACCAAAATGCACTCTACTAAAACTACAACATGAAGTAGATAACTTGCAATTATAGTTGCATAGGGTGCTAAAGCACAGGAAAAATGCTAGTGCAAATATATAGAGACTTTCTAGAAATATGTTGCCATACAATGTAACAAATTCACTTTGTTTTCTTATTCAGGTTCTGTTCTTTCATATATGTGCAAGAGTTTTAACTGAGTGAAAATATTCATTATTGTAGAAATGATGGAGTGGAACAGAATAGGAGGTCACTGAGTATTTCCTTCTAATCTACGATCCATTTTTTTCTTCTTTACATTTTTTTCTAGGAACTTTTGACAACAAGATACCAAAATGACTTACCTGAATTGCACATCTAATAGTATGTCTAATTCCCTGATCAGCAATAAATACTAAATTACTTTTAGAAGCAATATGATACTTAAAATTTAAAATTCTGCTATTTTTTTTATCCAAGTGAAGTCATTGCATCTTGCATTCTCTTAAGATATTAACTGTTGCTATTTACAAGAAGTTCAGACCATGTCACCCTCTGTAGACATAGCATTGTAATTCCAGGGCAGCTCGCTAGACTTGTCTATTTAGGTAAGAATTAAACATCCATATAGAATAGAAGCAAGTCTTTCACCATCCTTTTGTCACTTCTCATAGGAAAATTTCTGTAGCAAAGATGTAGTGTACTCCTGCAAGTTCCTAGATGTGGCTGGTTGGGAGCCTGGACTGGTGACCACCTTGCATGCATTAGTGTAATTGAAAAGAAAGGCCCACAGTCCTGACTTTCAGAATGGGATTTGTCTTGCATATCATCAGAACATTAGAAGTTAGGTAACTAAAATGTAGCTAGTCTTCCTTTGCTTCGTTAGGGGAGAGTATTTCGTGATCCAAAGCAGTTGGTCTGACCAGTCTTGAGACATGATTGCTTGTATATTTAAAGTGAAAGAGGATAAGTTAGAATAGACATTAGGAATAAATTCTTTACTGTGAGGGTAGCCAGTCACTGGAGCAGGTTTCCCAGAGGATTTGTGGATGTTCCATCCCTGGAAATGTTACAGGTTTCCCAGAGGATTTGTGGATGCTCCATCCCTGGAAATGTTCAAGGCCAGGTTGGGTGGGGCTTTGAGCAATGTGATCTAATGGAAGACGTCCCTGTCCATGGCAGGGATGTTGGAACTAGATGGTCCTTAAAGTCCCTTCCAACCCAAACCATTCTATCAGTTTATGATATAAAATGATGACCTGTACATCTGATCTGCCACATGTTGTCTTATCGCCTGGCTGTATACATTTCTGTGGCACTGTCATATTTTCTATATATTGTAGAGCAAATAAAAAACAATCATTCCAATTGACTCTACAAGCTGACCATATTTACTATATATTTTAGAGCAAATAAAAAAGAATCATTCCAATTGACTCTACAAGCTGAATAGGAACAACGATTTGGTGATTGCAAAAGGGCTGCTATGCTGATGCATCTCCTGATTACTGAGAGCTATGTTAGCATGGAGATGCCTTTTGCCTTTCTTCTAATGTACACTGGCAGAAAAGCTACCAAGAATTCAATCCTATTTTAGTGCAATTTGTTGTGCATATATTTGCCTGTACTAAACAGAAATATTTTATGCTTCAAGGACAGAATTTTCTCTCATTAACCCTGCACAGGTCAGTGGGATGTACAGAAACTCTAGTGAGCATTAATTTTGTATCATTCGCATACAGCAGTTTTATCAGGTATTTCCAAGATGCAAAATGCTTTCATATGGAAATGCATTCACCAATATGATTTTTCACTGCATAAAATGTTTACTAAGAAAATGTATGCCTCATGGTATATATGTTCCCATGACTTAATGCATATTTTATAGGGATTTTCTTTTTACCCTGTTATCTTACTCTTATATTTTTAAAAGCTGATTCATTGTCATTAAGCAAAATCAAAGAGGTGAAGAAAACAACACATGACAACTCTTTTTGTTCCTATCATCTTGTTTTATTGTTTGAATATCTCAGAAGTTGTCTATTGTACTTTTATTGATCAAGGAATAGAATCCCTTTAAAATCCAGGTGTTGACCACATGTTTATCAGACTTTCCATAAACAACAAAGAGTTCTTCTTTCCATATCTACTTACTTTGTGGAAATCCAACTGAGCCTTGCAAATATGTTAATCCAGGTCTGCAAAATCGTCAAGCTCTTGATTTGATTCATGCATGCTAGCAAGAGTCATACAGGCAAAATAGTAAAGCAGCATTTCCTCTGAGGTGATTGTAATGCCTTTGTATAATGCTAGCAGCACAGAATGGTGGCAGGTTCTCACTGCTGAGGATTAAAACTAACTTAATGTTTCTAAACCAAACATGCCCTAAGATGCAAAACTCAGACCCAAACTGCAGTTTTTTCAAATTAGGTGTTCAGATACAGTGATTGGAATTTGTTTCAAATATAAAAGGCATTTAGATACAGATTTTTCAATTGTTCTCGTATTTGTTAAACACTGACATTTTTAGCATAATGTGAGGCTGAAAAAGAGATGTATTTTAAAAACAGCCTTCTAATTTTTTACCTCTTCTTATTACACTCCTGCTTGCCAAGGCAAGGAATTCCAGATGAAAAGAGTGGATTTTGGATACCCAACAGCAGTTTACTGCTCCTGAGATTCTCTGTTTCCGCAAAACATTATCTTATAGGTGTCTTTATTTAATTGGCAATACTTATATAAATATACATAAGTATACATTTTAAAAGAGAATGTTGGAACAAAACACTGCAATAAATAGGGATTTTTAAAATATGGAATAAATGAGCAAATATCATAGGTCTTGAACTTGAAGGTCCTGCATAGATGTTTGTGGTAATAAGAATCATCATTTAACAAATTATTATCCTTTCTAGAGCTCCCAAACAGGTACTCTACAATAAAAAGGAAGAAAGAAAGACATCTTCCCCTGAAATGACTGTAAGATAAGGAGATAAAGTTTTGAAAGAGTAAAGCTATAACAAGAAAGTTACCTGATTTTCCATGTTTCTTAGATATGCTGGAAAACTAACACATTTACAAAAAGGTAGCATCTATCTCTCTTTCTTTTTTTCTTTCTTTCTTTCTTGAATAAACATCTTGGGGTTTGAGCAACTTAATAAAAATCAATCAACTGTAGAATACCTACTTACCTAATGGTTGCAAGATCAGGCAAATTTGATGTGAATTTCTCTATATTATATTTGGCGCTTCATCATATGTGAATGTGAGAGAAATTTATACTACTTTATTTAATTAGCACAGCAAACTTTCAAACACTGTTAAAATTTAATTTAGATTCTTACTTGTTAATTTGGAGTAATGTTTATTCATTTTTCTCTTACAGTTTATTTATAAAAATACTTTTCCTTAGCTCTTGTTGTGTATTTCAACAAAGTTCAAGAGGATTAAGGTTTCAATAAAATCACTTTATGCAGACAGCTCAGACTAGATATTTTAAAAAGTAATCATTTGTTTGGTAACATGCCAGTTTTAAGTTTCTCTTGTAGACTAGTGTTTCCTTGGCTTAATTACGGAATAAATAATTATGTTTAACATTTGCAATGCAATTCATTGTCATTCTCTTCTTAAAAAAAGTCATGATTCAATAATCAAATGTATCAGCAAAATAGCGAGCATAGTGAAGAATTGTACTGATCTTGGCATGAACAAACTGACTTGTTTCTAAGAAGTGTGAAAATGGAGTGAGTAGCATTCATAGCATCTTGAGTTTAGTTCTTTCTTTGTTGTTTTTGGATAGGGTCATACCACAGGGCATATGTTGACACTCTGTAATCTAAACCTTGGCTGATTAAAGATAGTTGCTCTAAAAGGTAGTTTTAGAAATTACCTTGTCAGTATAGGCAACACTGAATAATTGAAGAGCAAATTGTTGCTATTCCTTGTGATTTGGACTTTAACTCCAAATTAATTATGAACACAGAAGTCTTTGGACTAAAAGGTATAACTAATGTTTTGTTATCCATGGTGACATGTCCTCTCTTCTGAAAAAAAGTATTTTCTACAAATAGGCAACAGGCACATGGCCTGTTGGATCAGGTTACGTCAGGTTATGTTGTGTTACATGATATGACATGCCCTGAAGTGACCTGAGGCAATGTCATCTTGTGTTACCTTGGTAAGAAAACACTGTTCTTTATTAAGGAAGTGAAGAGAAGGCTAATCATCTCTAGCCATGAAGAATTTCTGTGCTCTCTGTAGGTAAAAAAAGTTAATGACAAGTAGTCTGTTCTTTTGATTTTCTTTCAGCTAATTCTAGGGATCTAAATCCCATACGAATCATGTCTTACTGTTATTTACTAGTTGGCATGTACTTTACAAATCTAATTTAATATATTCCTGAGTACACACTGGAAAGAAATTCCTGTAGTGCTACAAAGAGTTGCAGTACTTGGAGAGTGGATAGACAATAGCACCAATTTGTTTATGGAAATGAGAAATTTTGCAAAAGGGATATTAAGTAATCTTCTCAGATGGAAATGCTTAGTGTTGGAAGTCTAACTATTTATACATTTTTATGCATAGACTAGTCATTACTACTCTTCTACAGTTCTTATAAGCTTCTTGCTTAAATAGTACATTATGAAAATGAGCTATTGCCCCTGTGAAGTATGATAAAACTGAGTCTATAGTGTGACCCTACCCATGACTCTATCAGGATAGGTACTGTCAATAAGTAAGTCTTGAGTTATTGCATTATGGGATATTATCAAAGGAACCCATTGTACTTGGTCATTCACTGTAATGATCTTTTATATTATTTCCTATTGATACATTCAGCATGTAAATTCACTTTTAAAAGATTTGCACAAAGAAAGTGAACACTATTACACCTGTACAGCTATCTACTGATTTTACAGTAAATTACTGGTGCGTGGTACAGAATGTAACCTCTTGGTTATATTCTGCAGTAAAAGGAATGGGTTAGAGAGGTTTTTATGCAAATTAGTAATGCTCTGTGTTGGAAGCCTAATTGTACTTTTTATTGTTGGACAAGTCAATACTGCTTTAATACACATTTTATAAGCTTCTTGCTAAAATTGTATATGAAAGGGATTAGTTCCCATAGATGAAAAGCATAATCTTAACAATGAGGCCACAAAAGCAGAATGGTTGAAGTACTGATAAAGGATTTTTTAGCTCCAACATAGAATAAGTCTTATTAGGGTTATTAGTCCCACTATTTGACCCACTACAGTTCATTGTACAAGTCACATATACTCAGTGATGGAATGAACAAGAGCTACTGTTCATGTTTTCTGGCCAGATACAATAAATAGAAATGTGTGAAGCATTTTGTCGTAAACCAGAAACAGCATAAATTCATTTTTCTTTAGTTATTCTTGAATGGGGAAAGCAAAAAAAAAAAAAAAGGTTATTTAAAAAATGAGCTGTTTTATAAAAACTACTAGGTAGCACATCTTGAAGGAGGCTGGAAGAGAAGGTCAAGGTTCAGGTTTGGCTTTCTGTCTCACTTGATCTAAATCTTCCCACATGCTCAACAGTGCTCATTATCACAAATAATAAAATTCAGATGTTGAAGAACAAGAGTTCAGTTCATCAGAGGAAAATCTGAAGAAAATTAACTTCAAAATGGAAGTTTCATTCTAGAAAAAAAAAGTCAGTTGTTGTGTGTTTACTTGGACAACCCTAAAAAAAAGGGGGTTGTTGTGTGTTTACTTGGACAACCCTTCCTTTTGACAATCCTTCCTTTTTAACATACACCCAGTATAAAACTTTTTTTCTTCTATAGCTGTAACAGCAGTGGTAACAGAGGTAGTGAAGAAAAACAGATGTACAGGAGTTAAGTTTTAACTAAGGACTGCCCAAAAAAGGGAAACCAGTCTCATAAAATAGAAAAGGGGTTGTTGTGTGTTTACTTGGACAACCCTTCCTTTTGACAATCCTTCCTTTTTAACATACACCCAGTATAAAACTTTTTTTCTTCTATAGCTGTAACAGCAGTGGTAACAGAGGTAGTGAAGAAAAACAGATGTACAGGAGTTAAGTTTTAACTAAGGACTGCCCAAAAAAGGGAAACCAGTCTCATAAAATAGAAAACTGGGGAACTTAAAAAAAAAAAAAAGATACTTTACAAAGATTTTTTGGTATTCCCCATCTTTAAGAAGTTCATTGAAATATATCAGAATGACTGAATGATGACAGCATATAAAATAGAGACCAGTGCAGTACATAACTGCAAATCTGAAGAAGTTTGTGTGTTCTTCAATTATGTCATTTTTCCTCCCCATATACTGGATCATGGAATACTAATGGGAGGGTGGACAGATTTTTAAACCTTAACCTCTACACTAAAGTCATGCCTAAAAAAAATAAATTAACTTATATTAACATATCTTGTAAATCCAAACTATAGATTATATACATGGTCCTATCTTTGCAATGCATTTATTCATTTATACTATTCTTTGCGTAACCCTGTGCTGGAGAAAGTCTTAGCTGCCAATATCTAGAATACTGTTTGGAGGAGCTTTTCCTTTAAACCATGCTAACCAATCTTTTCCAGCACTGCACTATGTTCACTATATCTGTCAAGCATATATATCACACATCTCCTGGTTGTTTTGAGCCGGGCAACCTTTCCTTTGGTCTCCAACATCTTGTTTTGGCTCTTGTTCTAGATTTCCACAGAAAACCTACTTTTCTCTGAGTCTGAACAGACATTCATACAGTCCCAGTGGTACTGAAAATGAAAGGCATACAGCAGTTAATTGTGATAATAACACAGTTAAGACTCAAATGAAGCATTTCAAAGCAGCGATTGAAGTATGTTGTGCAATATGAGATTTTGGCAAACCAGAGGATAAGATGATATCAAACTGTAAGAGAAACTGAAGGCATTCTCCAGTCTTTTCCAAAATATGTATAAGGCAGTCAGCAAAACAGATATGGGAACGAGGCAGAGAGGGACAAAGGGGAAAATCAGTTAAGTTTGCTTAAGCCCTGTGCATCTTCCTCATAGTGCAAACAGTCATTCATTGTATTTAACTTTAGCAGTTTATAAGGCAGGTGTCTAAGTTAAGCAAATCATCCAGGTTTCCCCTAGAGTCAGAGAGAGTTAGGCTTTTCCAGAGCTAATTTGCTAAATATTGAATATTGAATCACTGTTTCAGTATTTTAAAGCAAGCTAAATTTCATCAATCTTGAAATAGCCTCCAAAGGTCCAACAAAAGTGTTTTTAGTGTTCAACATTTCATTTGTTTATTTGTAGTTTTTTAATAGAGACAGCATACTACTAATAATTATATTATTTATT
>NW_008662203.1:72940-115076 GCF_000695815.1 Acanthisitta chloris
CATATATCTTTTGAAAGAAACATAGTTTTATACGGTTTACTTTTGCTTTCTTCTAGTTCTCACAGCAGCTTTTAGTTACAATTTGCACATTCAAAAAGGGTTTGTATCTGCAACTCCCATATTTTTCTGATTATAGAAAAAATAGCTTTATAGGACATAGTGGCTATGATGGGCTTGAAATTCTTCAGCTTGTGAATGCACAGAACTTATCTTGCAGATTTAGGAGGAAGATACCTCCTGTTACAGAGCACACTATTGACCACAGCTAGCAAGCTAGCAGGTTCCTCCACTCTTGTGATGTCTGTATCCATCACAGTCTCCAGAGATGGGGATGTGAGGTCTTTCTTTGGTCCTCCTCCCTTACACAGTTTAAAAAAAACATGCTTTGATGGTTTTGTAGTGAAAGGTCAGTGATTGTGCCCTTGTTTGACATAATTGATGGTGTAGTTAATTAGAATTATACTGTGCTTAAAATAGGATGTGCTTCTAAGATCTGTAGTGAAGAGCTGCCTCCTGCAGAGTTTCTGAGATCTGAAGAAGGGCAGCCTCCTCAAGCACTGTTTACAAGCTCCTTTAGCATGATTGTGGCATCTACAATATGTAGCAGAAATACTCCCTCCTGTGGAACTAATAAAATCCACAGAAGAAATGCTGTAGATTTCTCAAATCCTCATTTGCCAATAAGAATTAAATAAGGTTGCAGCCATCTTTAGGTGTGAAGCCATTAAGTTCCATCACATATGTTCTAGGTCTACAAACTTGGTCCCATGTTATCAATGTGTTACTTCATTTTGAAGTATAGCTTTATTGACATTGAAAGTAATATCCAAAGCCTCAAAATTTGATCAAGTCTGCTTAATGCATGTACCAAGTAATATCTTTAAATACCCCTGAGTATTTAAGCAAAAAAAAATAATCAGGAGTATTCCTGATAAGTAGCCATTGGTGAAAGAACCCTGATATTAACTTTAAAAAGATCTGGTTAGATTTCTTTACATCATAAAAGGTATTGATGTTATTACAGAAACATCAAATTCATATCTAGACTATAATAGCTACCATAGATCCACCCCCACTTTGTTAAAAATTCTTTGCAAACCCAAATATTTATTGTATAAAATATTTACTAAATACCTTATCTATTTCCAAACCCCCCAAACCAAAATGTTTTTGCAAGAGTGATATTTAGAGAATGTGTCTGATTTGCTAAAATTAGAGGAGGTGGCTTGTCAATAATTTTGTATTTTTAATATATAATGTAAGACAAATAAAACATCATCCAAAGACAGCCATTTCTATAATACAGGATTTTTTGTTTATGTCTTCTGTGTAAGGAATACAGATTTTATGTTGGTATAAACTGTGGCTGACAGGACAAAAACTTAGATCCTTTCCTTTAAGAATAAAAGATTTAAAAATAGAATTACTGTATCTTCTGGTATGTATAAAATTCATTACTAACTATTGTAGTTTCAATATCATTTTAGCTTCAGAATCGCAGATATCTTCATGCATAAGATTTATTAATCTAGGAATGAAAAAATACAGTAGAAAGCAGAGTCTTCTTTCAGTTCTTTCCTTCTGAACAGACTGCTTACTTAACCCAGTACAAGAAGCTAGCGTGAGTTTCATTGTTTTGATTTAAAAAACCCAGCTAATCAAAGAATAATGGATAGGATGTCTTCATCTGACAACATCTGTTGATCTGAAACAGGAGAATAGCCAGTGTGACAGTGAAGGTGTTCTCTACATTTTTTTCCCAAGCTGAAAAAAATGGGGCATAGAGCTGTACAACCCATAGCAATGTGCATGTCTTTATATGATGTTGTTCACCAGAGACTTGTCAACAGACTGAGCCATATTGGTTCTGGCAGTCTTTCTATTGGGACAATATTTGCCTTGAAGTACTATCTTTTCTCTTTTTCAATGTCAGCCTGAAGGCTCTTAGAGAGCATATGTTCATTTCATGTCTTAGAGATATTGCTTCTGGTATTGCAAATGCATTACCACATTGAGCTTTTTTTTGTAAAACAGATGGTACATATTAAGGTCTCCATTTCTTAGACAATTTCTGCAACAATTGTGCTGCATTCTTCATGTTGACAAAAACATCATCAGCATCATGCAGTGAGGCACTAGATTATGTCAGAATGGTAAATGAAAGCCTGCAACAGAAAGAGTTATGAAGGTGAATCAGTTCCCTTAGAGAAATGAGGAAGGGTGTTAGTTATATTTGGTAGGTATTCAGTTAAAACTTAATGCCCTGGTCCTGCAAAGTGATTTGTTTGGGTATAGCTTAGCTTGCAAGGAGTGTTGCTGATATGCAGGAATCACATTTGGAATAGATGCTATCTTTTGTAAGCCTGTGTCCTTAGACACAGTGAAGGATGCAAAGATTTGGGTGAACACAAGACACAAGACTTCAGGTGGTCACTAAAGGATTATCAGAATGACAGTGAAGCAGAGGCTCACACGCCAGCAGGCTGTAGTACAGAACGGGGCCAAATTAGAAGACCATCTAGGATAGGCTGTCAAAAATCTGTGTGTGCAGTGAACAGGCAATGAACAAGGAGAAAATTAGTCATAATCTCCTGGAGAGAGTGTAGAAGGTATTCTCTGGTAACATGAAGGTGCCTTTAGGCAAAACTAGAGAGATTGGTCCAACTGGAATTGCGGTGGAAAAGAAAGGGAATGGTAAATTGGTCTTGTGTCTTTATCTGCCCCTGCAACATCAGCCTTGTTGAAAAGGCACTATCTCAGTGATTTAAATGCAAGCTGGATTTTTTTGTCCTCATTTCAAGCATCAGATCAAATAGGGAAGAGTGGAAACTGGGTAAAAATAACATTTGGGGTCAGAAGTGAGGTTAGTTGGTACAACTGAATGTCAAGAAACACTCAGAAAAGTCTGATTTTGCCCTATGGTAACTGTTTCTTTTTCTAGGAGGATAGCCAGAAATACAAACTACCATGCTCCTATTCCATAAAGAATATGGGGTACTATTCTTTAATAGGGATATAAACAGATCACCTACATGATTTTTTTTGAATGTGAGATATGAAGAACATCAGATCAAATGAAAGATATGTAAAACAACATTTGAGCATCAGATTCTATTGAGTGTAGCAGGTGCATAACACAATGACTATGTACACATGTGTATACCTTGAGCAAATAAACAAAGTTTCAGTTATTGTTCTCCCCCATTCAAATTCAAAATGCAGTTTATTTTAAGAACTCATGACAAAGTCATGTCATAGTGTGTCAAGACAGAAGAGTCTTACAAACCACAGTGCTGTTTTGCACATTACGTTTTACAGGAACAACAGGTCAACCTGAAATGTCACAGATGGTGATCACCACTTTTTGAGGGATACTGCTGTTCTGAGGCTGCATTTGTTGACAATTGGTAATATCTCTCAGATATTATCTATTGAAAATATCTATCTATAACTTGACTGAGGATATCAGGTTCTAGGCAAGTTTTTCATTGGCTTCTACAAAGTGATGGCATTATCTGTGGTTTGTAAAGCATTGTATGTGGGTTTAGACTAGCATTTTCAGTGTTTTTCTCAACTGTCAAACTAATTTGTCTTAGGAATTTACCATTTTCTTTACATCATCAACACCCACTCTCCTCCTTGTTTGTTTATCCTATGCTCCTCCAGTTATCAAATCTGTCTTCCCGTGTTACACTTCTACTAGTCAAAGAGAAATTGGACCTCAGACTTGGTATGTTCTCATTGTAAACCTTTGCCATCACATGTTGATATGTCATTAAAGTCATCATTTTTACTGAAAATACCCCAAATGGAAAGTGTAGCTAAGTCCTAAAAAGAAGATGGACAAACTCAGATGGTTACATATTGTATTAAATTAATAAATAAATAATAGAGTTCAAGGCATGATTTAAAAAGCCCTGTATTTCTAAAAGGCCAGAATTATATAATTGTAAGCATGTGTCATTTGATATGATCATAGTTCACTTTTGAAGAAATACGAACTTGTTCTTTCTGTGTTGGTGGGAACAGCTGAGTCCAGTGAAGAAGGGAGCAAGATGGATGATATTTTGCCTCTTTCTTTCCTAAGGATTCCTTTCTATTTAAATAGGTAGGGTCAAATTTTTTACCTTTTTCATATATTATCAGACTGAGGACTTTTTCAATTCAGTATCAAAGACATTTGAAAACTATTCATTATTCTGGTGGTGGTCAGGCACGGGACTAGGTTGCCCAGGGAGGTGGTGGAGTCACCATACCTGGAAGTCCTTAAGAGGCATCTGGATCTGACACTGAAGATATGGTTTAGGGGTTACAGCAGAGTGGCACACTAATGGTTGGACTCAATACAGAGGTGATGATTGTGCATGGATCGAGGTACTTGTGTTTATGATTAGCTTTACAAATAGGAAAGAAATGTCCAGTTCATGTAAACAGGTACTGAAGAAGAATGTATATTTAGTTCTTCCCATTTAATTTTAGCCTTGTTGATTCACTCTGTTATTCCCCAGTTTCACAGATCCTGAAGAAAACCTCTCAGCTGACTTAATATCAAGCAAGAAGGGAAATGTACATATTTTTGATTTGAAAAATAAAAATTAATTTTTATAATGACTCTCTGACTTTAAAATACATGCAGATAAGTAAGAGAAAAACACCTCTGATGTTAGTGGAAGTCTCAAAACCAGCAATTTAAGGTCTGTGTTCAATGGTTGAATTAACAAACAAGCCATTCTGGCAAATTTCCAGTTTTCATAAATTAAAGATATTTTAATAACTGATAAATCCTTTGTCTTTCAGCAATTTGGCATATGTGCTGTGTCTATGTTTTCTGATAATATTGTACAAAATTTGTATTTCTTTAATTGTGCTTCAGCTAAACATGGGTATGGAGTGAATACCTGTGAAAAGAAAACAAAGGATATATTTTTTTGAAACCAAAAGAAATTTCTCACATATCACTTGGCCCTATGAACGGAAGGTGTGAAGGAAGGGGCTGAAATGCTAGAGACATCAAATACTTTGAAAGCCAGCACTTGAGTGTTTAAAAAATAGGCTGTCAGCTGAAATGTTTCAATGTGAGAGAGAAAGAGACAAGGAGATGCTCAAAGGTGTTTAAAAGGGCTGCTGGCGAGGCTTATATCAGGAGCAGTAATAGTGAGAAATTCATTGGTGCTGGTGATGGAGAGGGCAGTATCAGTGATGATCGAGGCACTGAAGGTGCTGGCACTGGAGCTGCAAATGGTGACACTGGCAGTTGTGGGAGGAGTGAAGGTGACAGCTTTTTTAGCAGCCTTGTATCTGATGAAGAAGTGAATGTTTCTTTCAGAGTGCACTCTTTACCTTCGTGTAAAAAATAGCTCTTGGTAAGGTATTTAAGGGGATTTGGGGGATTCTAGTTCTCCTTTGCCATATGGGTGACTGCTGGCATCAGATATGGCATTCTCTTTCCTTCTGAACAGCAGCATTGCAAAGCAAATGGAATGGTCTGAATTGGACCTTTGGACCATAGACCCCAACATGTTGCAGTGTCCTGTTTTGCACAGAAAATCTTACTATGATGAATACCAATTTCATATAGCCAATTCAAAACATTTCCAAGTAAACTACCTAAAAATCCTTGTGTAAACATTGTATAAGTTATTCATAGATCCCTAAGGTCCATACACTCCCTTTGCATGTAAAAAAAAAATTGCACAGTGTGTGTCTGGGAGATGGGGGGAGCGCAGACAAGGAGGTTCATCCCAGAAGATCTGCAGCTTTTAAGCTATTTCCAAGCTGTCATGCGGGTCCTTTGGCAGAAAGGTTGGTGTTGTACTGTGATGGCTGGGGGTGTTCCTAAGAAATCTCACAGAACAGGTCTTGGAAACAACAGGGCTCCTTTCTGCATATCTTTGCCTATATATGTCTGAAGTATCAACTAAGCAATGGTTTATCACAGCTGTTTTACAGAGTGTTCCCAGATTCTCCTCACAGTCATAGAGTTTCTGACATATTTCAAACCCTGCAGCTTCTTGGGAGTAGTATAATACCCTGGACCACATCTCTCAGCAGCTTCTGAGAATGTATTTTTTGACCCACTTGTATCCAGAAACGTGAGTCCCTACCTATCCTCTGCACAGACTTCAGGTCTGCCTTTATCGACTCTTTCTTTAGCATCAATTCAGTTGTGAACAGGCTGCAGAAAACTGGGAAGTTACTGAACACAAAGGAAAAGAGGCCAATTACAAGTGACCTGGGGGGAGCAAAGTGCATTTATGTCTGAAGGACTGTGGTGGAATGGCTGGCGTGAGTCAAGGTAATTTTGCACTAAAACTCTAAAAGCTTCCATGAACGGGGAAAAAAATTATACATGGTGGATTTTAACCAAACAGACACACCTAACTCTTTAAGAGTGCGCACATATTTATTTTCATCTTATTAATCAATTGCAGGAGAGGTGAAGCTGAGATTGGAAAGCTTGCTGGATGTGGATCTGGTTCAAAAGTCTTTCAAATAGGACCTACCACTTAAAATGTAGCTGTGAAAGAAACCCTTCAAGTTTTACATCACTATATATAGCTGGTGCACTATAAGTTGGAAAGAAGAAAAAAAAAAGTAGCTCTAAGCAAAAATTTTTTAAAATATATTGCACCTTCTACCAAGCATTATTAATGAAAATCAAAGCAAATGTAAGCCAGCTGAGGCCAGTTGGTGATTACTGATTTTTCAGTCTCATTGTTCTAACAGTGTTCCATTGTTCTAACATTAAAGCTTTTAACTTTGAAAATATTTTCAGAAATCCATATGTGTTCATAGTTCTATTCAAAAACCAATATTGTGTATTATTGTCCTGCCAATTTGTAGTTCTTTCTGACATGAAGAAGAATCAAATTGTATTCATCCTTTGAAAGTTGGTAGATATCAGTAACAGTGAGCCATAATCATTGTGACATGACTTCTTCATGGGACTTTCCTGCATTTGCAAAGCAATCTCAGCATTTGGTACCAGGTTTCCTCACCATCTGCTTTCCTATCACCATGGAGAGGGAAGCATTTTGGAAGCTTTGGTACCTTTGCTCAACACTTTCTTCTTCATGTCAGCTATCTCAGAGGGTGGGCTCTGCACTTGTAACTGCAAGGGAGCCATGCTAACTTTGAAGGTCTCAGTGAATGTGTGTTAATATTACAAAAAGTAGTTTTCCCTTGCTCCTGAGGGTCCTATTGGTTCTGCTGAATTCCACTTTGCAGCTGGGAAGATACTACTGGGATTCCTTACCCCTGGCATGACTGTATGGATAAATGAATACAATGGGGTTCAAGATCAAAGTCTGATTCTGAAGTATCTCTGTTTTCACGTTGGATGGCAGAAAGTGAAAATGAGCTAGTGAAAAGCTGACTCTGGATATTGGTGTGGATTTAGCCAGACCTCAGCCTGGTCTCTGCAACATGTTTTCTCCCACTACAGTATTCCCAACACAGGTCAAGCAACACCTTGCCCATTCCTGAAATATGCTCTGCTGGTAGCCAATCATTGCTGAATAGAGCATTAGGCAACTGCATGTCCAGTCCTCTGTGGAACCAGCAGGGAAGAACAGAAAGCAGTTTTATGCAGATCCATACAGAAGCCTGGAAGAACCTTAGCAACATTTTGCTGGGGGAAATGGGGAAGTGGTCAGACAATACTTTCTAACTACCTAGAAAAATATTTTATTTGGCTGTGGATCTGTTTTCTCATAATTTTTGTCAGTTCCATGTGGGTAAACTTCACAGGTTGCTCCTTGTACTAGAAAAGGTCCATCTTGGCCTGGAGTTATTGTACAATCTCCAAAGTGGTTTACTAGTCTTATTAGTCTGGACTTCTAGCATCCATCTGAATGCAAAAGCAAACTGTTTGCTAGGTTCTTGAGCTTCCCCTGTGAAAACCAGCTGCACTGAATGCTCTCAGCATTCACTAAGCCACCTCTATGGAGGAAAACTGCTGATTAGAACAGCTGCTATCAGGTAAAGTAAAATGACCATTGGCTATAGTCAGAGGAACTAGATTCATGGAAAAGATGACACAGTCTGTGGCACTTTAGAGAATGTACAAATTACATTAATGGGGTCACACACAAGTCTGTAGCGTTCTGATCTTAAGCTAGCTTTTCACATTTTACAGAGCTATTGTTTCTCACTGTATGGAGATTTTTCTTTTATTCCCTTACATTGAATCATATCATGATATATCTTAAATCACGACGTTTCTTAAATCATGATGTTTCTTAAATCACAAGATGATGAAAAATACAAATGGTATTTGACATCACTACCCACTGAGTCCACAGGTAATCAGTGAAGACAGACGAGATTCTCCTGAGAATGATTTAGAGTTGGAAACTTGTTTTAGATGTTCTGACTCTGTCTCAGGATAGCTCATCTACCAAAAGTGAGTAACGAGAAGTTTATGGAGATTAGCCCTTGCAAAACAAACTCAGCTTTTGTGCATTCACTTGCTTCCAGATAGTTATTTCATGAAAATGATGGTCAAAGGGAAGAACAGTAAGGGTACTCAATGAAGAACATTAACAAAAGTGCAAACTGGACTAACACATGCAGCTCTAAATCTCACCATGGTTTGACTGATAGATGATAATCATAAATAAATTTCACCAATAGATGATCATCATAAATACCTGTTCTTCCTATTTGAGCATACAGATGTGTAACAGATGCAAAAGAACAGATGCCACTTTAAACTCAATGTGTATGTTTGCAGTATTCCTTTCACAAGGTACAAGGCAAACAAAGATGCCCAGAATGCTGGAGCTGTAAGATTATTTTATTACATCTCTCTCTTTCTCTCCTCCACTACCCCACTCAGAATAGGTATTCATGATTAGCCACTGAATACTTATTTCAAGGACTGACAAATGTTTACTTATCTCTGGGTGTTTCATATTTGATTTTTTGTTTACTTCAGTATAAAGACAACTGTCTTCTCCTTTGGAATATTGTGATAATTTTCCCCTGATTCGTAGGAAGATGAGATATTCAGTGAACTGCTCTTTCAGAGTATGACAATGTAGTACTACTTTCTTATGCTGGCCAGAGAGTGATTTTCATATGGACAGGGCAGCTTTTAGACTGACCCATCATGCATAGAGACAGGGATTTTATAGCTGCATTAAGCTAACCTACATTTAAATGCAGAGTCTTCAGTGTGAAATTAATTTTTTTTGTGTAGTCTCTATTCAAACAAGCCTTTTACGTAATTTGATATAATTTGAAGTAACTAACAATGACCGATAATTGCAGAGGTAAAATGTACCCCTAAATAAAAGAACTTTCCTAGGTGAAGGATTGGATCCTGTATCCAGCTGTGTTGGCCAAATTGATATTAGTTTAATAACCTGTAAACTGTGCTAGAAAAATGTAATTGTCCTGCATTACAAGGGTTCTCCTTTAACTGCACAGTTTATTCAAATGTATAATCTAAATAATTGAGTACCTATGCATACAATAGAACATTGCTTCATATGCAAACACTATTTAATAGACAGTTATATCCAAACAGATGGATAAAAAAGATGCCTGAATATAATTGGTTTGCTTTTGATTATTCCACAGACACAAATTTACTTAAACACTAAGTCTAGGCAAGGTAGGGTTTATTGTCAGACAAAACTCAGTTTGGTAAAGCAAAGCAGAAGGATTTATGAGAGGCACTTAGGGGGACTGGTTTTCAATCTACTTCTCGTCTTGCTGTTTAATAAGGGTAATGTGAGAAAGGAAGACTTGTGCCTTCTGACCTGCAATTTATTTATTGCTTTGTGGGGATACAAAAAAAGTTATCAGACTGTATCATAAAGTTATGCCATATGAGTGTGCTTGTGGATACAAACATCTACATGACTGAATTGTAAAAATTTAACAAAAGTCTGGAAAATAGTAATAGGATTACCATGTAAGATAGAGCAGTTTAAAAAGCTCCAGGTACCTCATAAAGAAGTTGAAAATCTCAGACTCTGCCATTGGCATTAGGCACATCTGTGGCATTTCTCCAGGAACTTCCCATTTGCAGAAAAGCCCTACTGAAGTCAGCAGAGCACAGGAGAAAGTCTGTATCACAAGTAGTATTCAAATGGTATCAGAATCTGTGCTTATAAATAGACCTCTGGACATCCATCTCCAAAGACTGTAACTGTATAAGGTTAAATCACATTAAATTCTGGAAAAGTCTACTTTACTGTTTCTTAGGCAAAGCCTTAGGAGAAGCCTCAGACCAGACAAACAAGAAGCACCACATAAAGAGACTGCAGTGAAATTTCTGCCCTACAATATTTTGTTGTTTTAGAGTTATGCTGTGTATGAACATACCTGTGGAATTACATGCATACATATGTATATACGTATGTATAATATAGATATGTGTATATTATAAATGGATACCACACATACACTCAACATAGTTACCTAATCGACAAGGAAAATTAAAGAGCTTTTGCTTAAGTCTAATCTTCTGAGACACTGAACATTACTGGTGTCAGAAGAGGTTGACTATTAATGCCCAAATGATTGGCCACTGTAGTATCTAGATGTCATTTTGAGACAGAATTTAGACTGCCTTCACTGGTGCCTAATTTACCCATTACTAATGTAATGTTTTAGTTCAAGTGAGAATGAGCAATTCAGAATACTTCGCATGTAGGACTATTATATGCTTGTTCCCTAAAGTGAAAGCAGGGAAGTAATATCAGTGCCTAATTTAGGCACCAATGCTATGTGATTTGAATATAGCCTTCGATCATTTACAAATAATTTGCATTTATTGCCATCATGGTCAAATGTCCAGATGACATTATGTTAATAACTCCTCCTGTATCTTCTACTGGTTATAAAAAAAAATAAGTCAATAATAGCTTGTGGGAGTAAATCTATTTTTGACAGTTTGTCTTTCCCCTTTATTTTTACCTTTATCCCCCTTTCTTTTTAATTCAGAAATGCTCTATGTTTGGGGGATTTTTAGAAAACTCTTTCAGCAAATTGGAATACAGTATTTCCACGGAATGCTGCCAACTTTGTAATAAGATTCAGTAGCTTTCCTGAGAGCTACTTGCAGTTCTAATAATAATTTTCATTAAGTGTTCCGCTTTAGAAAATATCTTCTTTGTTACTGAAGTTGCCATATGTACATATGGACTTTTTTTTTCAGAAAATATTCCTGGGATTTTATTACCATTAATCATTTCTGAGGGCGTATATAATTTATCTCACAAGCCATCAGAATTCCCAGAGGGTAAATTACTCTAGAGGTCTCTGTGCCCTCATACTGTATCAAATTGACCTGCTTCTTGTTTGCCATTTTTGTGTACTACATTGCTTATTTAACAAGAAACAGAATGATTGTGATTCTGAGAAGGTCCTTTGATAGTAGTTTTGACACTCTGCCTGAATAATGACCCTCATTATGGAGCCCATGACAGGCTCTGAAAGTACTGATTTATGAATACATCACAGGTTCAGCATTAGAGCTCCCCCTACTCACTCCTGATATAGGACTAGATATAGATACAGACTCTTGAAATACAGTGAAGATGAGATAATTGCATGATTATGACCATTCAAATAATCTCTTTTTCTGATTTAACAAAGCACTGTCAGTTAATTTTAATTGTCTCTCAAGTTATTAGATGCCTTTGACAAAATGTTTATTAGGAAAATGTATTTCATGTAGGGTTGCCAGCCATGTCTTAAAGGACAGTAAGGCAAAAGTTACACATAGTCTTTTTTTTTTGCTAGAAATGCTTTTCTATAGCAAACACTCATTAACAGTTGATATGATAATAGACTGTTAGAAGTAAGCTTAGCTAAGAGCTAGTAGTCTGTGTCCTTGCTAAAACAAATTATAAGACACTTTGTAAACACATTTTTGTGAGGATTCTTGTTGATTTATTGTTTCCTCCATAGCAGTTATTTAAATAAATGTAGCTAATTTAGTTCATTTGCTGCACTGTATAATTTTGTTCTTTGTGTGATGGGGTTATATGTAAAAGCCTGAAGGAATCACATCCCCATTAATCTCTTTACAAGTGCAATAAATAAATAAAGAGACATGGTTTAATTTTGCTAGTTAGGAGATTTTAAAAGGCAGTGGTAGCAAACTGATTTCTTCCTCTTCTTGCTGCTCTCCATATCCTTCTCTTGAAGACAGAGTAAACATTCTTACTTAATGAGGTAATAGTTCTTGGAAAGCATGTACGTGGACTGCTAAATCTACCCATGAGATGTGTATTTGAGTCCACACCTAGAAATGTTTTCTCTCCCAAATGCTCAATCTAGAATATGTTCATTTCCTCCTTCCCTGGAAAATGGTAGAGTTTCCTATGAAGGCTGGTGATGAGGGTTCCTATACTTGCACAGGACATCAGTGTGCCAGTGGAAAGAACTTCCTCAAGGCTGAGTGAGTCTTTGTCACCTCAGGCCTAGAGTTAGATTTCAACAGCCCAGAGTGAGTGAGAAAGAAGTTCACCTGATATATGTCTGAGAAGAAGGGGTAGAAGCAGTGCAGCATGGATATGTGATGTGTCATGTTGCAGATTGGCTTTCCTATACTTGCACAGGACATCAGTGTGCCAGTGGAAAGAACTTCCTCAAGGCTGAGTGAGTCTTTGTCACCTCAGGCCTAGAGTTAGATTTCAACAGCCCAGAGTGAGTGAGAAAGAAGTTCACCTGATATATGTCTGAGAAGAAGGGGTAGAAGCAGTGCAGCATGGATATGTGATGTGTCATGTTGCAGATTGGCTGGCAAAGAGAGGTGACCACTCCTCTGTAATCTCAAACCCTGCCTGGCATAGCACCTGTTCATTTGCATATAGGTATGCTAAACCAGAATTTGAGGAGAGGAAGTGACTAATCTGAGTGTGCTGAATTGAAAATGCAGACCAGACTAAGACAGCTGCATTGGCATTCTGAATTAACCCTGAAAATATCAAGATTCAATGGTGGTTAATGATGTTTGGATGAGTACAAACACACATGCAGGTACAGGGGCTGACAGGTTTCTATGCCTGAACCTGAAATGGATGAGGCTACCTGAACCTGATCTGATTTGAGCTTTGTGTTTTCTAAAAGTGCCCAAAATTGGTTGAATCTGACAATCAGTCCATTGGAATAAACAGCAATGTAGGAGCAGCACATTGTGTCATGAAATTGGGTCAGCTGTGGTAACAGCAGTGTCATTGCCATCTGTTTGTAGAGTACTTGATAAGAGTGCAGTAGTCTCCTACTGGGCCTTTTTCTTTGTTCACTCTATCCTTTCTATTCATGAACAATTCTGGAAATGGACATTTGCTTGGAAAGTGTTTTTATAGTTAATTGCTAATTAAATAAAATTTGATTATGTTGTTTCATCACTATTTGGAAAATGTAATCACAAAGATCTAGGGGTTTTTGTTGACTAACCATTTCAAGGCCATCAAAATCACAATTATTTTTTGTAAACTTAGTCTGTTTTAAAGCAGTGATTTAATATGTTGTTACCCAGCTGGCATTGTTCAGAAAGTCTAGTGATTAAATAGATTAAAATTTGTTTGTGTGTGCTTCATAAAGTAAGACTGGGAAAATCTTTTTTTTAAAACCTTTGAATATCCCTTTCAAAGATAGCAAAGATAATTGTTGGCTTTGTTGCTTCTCTGCTTGGTAAAGCTCATACCAGAGTATTGTAGTTCTATGAAAGTATTTCAGAGCATAACAAAACCTTCTAGACTTTAATAACTATACATGACTGATCTGTCCTCTCTGGCAAGGTTAACTGTTTCTCCCAAGGAGTTAAGTGGCATATAAACTATTGTTCACACCATTTGTGCTAACAGCCTAGCATGACCTCAAATACTGTAGTGGTCATACAAGGTATCCTGTACAATACATTTATCAACAAAGGTAAAAGGACCACAGGGGCAGTAGTGACTTTAAGTGTATTAGGGATCTATAAGGATAAATGCCTAACCTCACTCCACAGCAGAAAGTAATTACCGAACCATTGTTTCTATAGTGTTAATTTTTTTTTCATGGTTCTTTAGAAATATAAGCTATTTAGTTCTTAGGTTGACATCTGTACTGCATTATATTTTACACAATGCATCTAGACTAAAGGGTAGAGCAATCATATAACTGAGATCATTTTGCTTTTACAAGAAATCATCAACAGAAATAAAGCATAGAAAAGGGAACAGATTGAATTCAGTAGTTATTTTTAATAGATTTAAATGATCTAATTAACAATAGCCTGAGCAGCAGAATTTTAGGGTTTTATTTTAAAAATCGCATGCCCCAATTACAGTGTGTATAATCTTGCATACTTATTCACACTAATTTA
The DNA here is from genome assembly GCF_000695815.1 of Acanthisitta chloris. NCBI lineage: Eukaryota > Metazoa > Chordata > Aves > Passeriformes > Acanthisittidae > Acanthisitta > Acanthisitta chloris. Next base: position 87,273 of record NW_008662203.1, read on the forward strand.
TTTTTTCCCCATCCTTTAGCTCTTGGATGCAACTGACTCCCAGGCCTTAGACTTTCACCCACATCGAAAAAGGTAAAATGCACTCAAGTAAAGAATGGCCACCCTTGTACTTTTCAAGACAATTGAATTCAGGACAGGAGGGGAAAAAAATTATCAAAATTCTCCATTTGGAAATATCATTCTGGACACCTGCCTAAGGAAAGTCCTGATACAGGCGTTTATGATTTGCAGGGTACTTGAAAGCAGCAATTATTCTTATAGTCTGGAATAATTAATAATTATCAGAACAATCACTGTCACATGCCAGAGATATTTACAAAGGTCATAGTCCCACGTTCCTTACTTCAGGAAAATGTCCATTGAACAAAATTTAAATATTACAATTAAAATTAAAAAAGGAAGCTGGCTAATAGGGGCTAGAGTCAAATTACTCCATACTCTTTTAAGTCTGTGGGCAATCAAAGCCACAGACATGTTGGAGTGAGTCCAGAGGTAGGCCATGAAGATGCTCAGAGAGCTGGGTCATAGTCCCACGTTCCTTACTTCAGGAAAATGTCCATTGAACAAAATTTAAATATTACAATTAAAATTAAAAAAGGAAGCTGGCTAATAGGGGCTAGAGTCAAATTACTCCATACTCTTTTAAGTCTGTGGGCAATCAAAGCCACAGACATGTTGGAGTGAGTCCAGAGGTAGGCCATGAAGATGCTCAGAGAGCTGGAGCACCCATCAAATCAAAGCCACAGACGTGTTGGAGTGAGTCCAGAGGTGGGCCATGAAGATGCTCAGAGAGCTGGAGCACCCATCCTATTAAGACAGGCTGAGAGTATTGGGGTTGTTCAACCTGGAGAAGAGAAGGTTCTAGGGAGACCTTAGAGCAGCCTTCCAGTACCGAAAGGGGGACTTTAGGAGAGACAGAGAGCAACTTTTTATAGGGGCATGTAGTGATAGGAAAAGGGGCAATGCTTTAAGGGGTAAGGTTTTATGAGGGTAGGTTTAGATTAGATATTGTTCTTTCCTGTGAAGGTGATGAGAAACTGAAACAAGTTGCCCAGACAAGTCATAGATGCCCCATCCCTGTAAACGTTCAAGGCCAAGTAGGATGGGGCTTTGAACAACCTGTTCTAGTGGAAGGAATCCCTGCCATTGGCAGGGGGGGGGGGGGTTGAGAAAGACAAGTCATAGATGCCCCATCCCTGTAAACGTTCAAGGCCAAGTAGGATGGGGCTTTGAACAACCTGTTCTAGTGGAAGGAATCCCTGCCATTGGCAGGGGTGTTGGAGTTAGAACACCCCTTCCAACCCAAACCATTCTAGGAATTATGATTAATTCTACTATTAATGGCTCAGAAAAATAGTGAAGATTTTTTGCTATCCACATTCAAGGAGGGGCTAATATCACATGTTTCAGAGTGAAGTCCGAGAAGCTCCTAAGAGATAATTACAACATGAGGCCTCAAAGGGAAATTTCTGTCCCAGTAGCAGTTGGTTTATGCACTTAAAGTCACATCTAATGTTTTCTGGTCTTTGTAATGTTTTATCCACTGTAATGCTACTGTGGAACATTTTGTAATTCATCTAAATGATCTGAATCCTGCACATCTCTAAAAGTACTGCATGAGTCTTATGGACTATTTTTGGAAAATTGACTTTTAGATATCTGGCTTGTTAATTTCACAGAGTTCCCCTGTTGCAACTATTACATCACAGATAAATATACTAGTTGCTATTTCCTGGCATAGGTGTAGATATAGATACACAACATTTATCTCACGTGCCCATTTCCCTTCTTAACTCTGTAAACCAGGTCTTTTCTCTCCACACTCTGAATCCCCTCGGTTTCTCTTTGGACTCTGTATCATGTGTCAGCTGACCCCTCCTGTGAATTGGTACAGTGGGAAATATCAACTCCTCCCCCAAAAAAGGAAAAAAAGTATTGGCACATATTTCTGGTTGGTTTTTTTCATGACAATAAAAACATTTCACTTTTTACCACGTTTATCATAGCATTGACATGTGCCCTCAAGGTGAGGGGTCCTTTTTCTGCACTTCTGAGTGCAGAACATTTCAAATTATTGCCAGTTTCTCTCACTTAAGGACCCTTCATTTATATGTTTCCTGTCTAACTGACATAATGACAATATGAGAACCAGACTTTTAGCCAGGCCTCACATTTTTGAGTCCACCACCTTGGAGGCACAACATAGCTCATTTGGACATTGAACATCTGGTGTGCAACAGTCACTTTTTGGTCTGTTCTTTATGCCAGTATGGCCATGAGCCATTATGAGAAGGACATGAATTTAAACTGTCAGAAAGAGATGGACCCATGCTGGGTTTGTGTTATTTTTCCGTAGTCAACCTGGCATTATTTTATTTTTTTCCCCAATTACAACTTCCCTTCTAAGAGCTCATGAGAAGTGTTTGCAAAAACAGAAAAACATTTAGCATTACATAGTGAAAATATTGTTGTTCAGTATTACAATACATGTAGTTCAAAACAGATGGTGATTTTGCTTACATGAGAAGAACACTCTTACACAATGTATTTACTCACCTATTTTTTGATCAGTGGTCTACAAAACTACATTAGGCAACAACAAGCAAGGCAAAAGTAAAATCACAATGTACAATGGATATTAATGTTAGTCAATATCTTTCTTAATTTGAAAACAAAATAGATTCAAAAAATTCTCATATGTAGTTGATCAAAGGCCATCTACATTATTAATTACCAAAAGATATTGCTATGATAATGAATATATTAAAAAACTGAAGAGAAAATCTTTATGAATTAAATCTAGTCTTTCTCTCAAGACTACATTATTGGGCTTTTTTAGACATATCATAAGCTATTCCCTATTCTTCTATGAATCCAAAATCAGTTGAAATTGGACCCTACATTCAATGACATTATATGATCATCACTTCGACTGGTCATATACAGTTCTGTCTTTCTTCTGCCTGTCCTAACATTTGAGCTACAGCTTGCTGCCATGCAGGAGGTTTGTTTGGTACATGTATGCTAAATTCCAGAATATATTTGCTCAACATCACAGTTAGTTCCTTAGATTTTCTTATATTCGACCTCTGCTTCAGTCTTTAGGTTGCTTTAGGTGCTAACTTTGCTGTTGGCTGTGAAACTGCCTCTAGGGCTGCTGTAGGGTCAGACAGTTTATTGCCGCTTTTTTCCTCATAGATGCCATTGATGCAGAACTGTTCTTAAGAGAGATGTTATTAAACAGTCAGGTACTGAACTTCCTAAATTTTCCCAATATGCCCCTGGAACCCCCACAACCATCTGTTGAAGAAATCCCACAGTGTTCATTCAATAGGTGCGAAAATTCTTTTTAAGAATTTTCTTTTCCAGCACTAGACAACATAAATATCTTCAAAAGATTCTTTAGAAACACGTTACACAATACTGTTTTTATCATTTATTCTCTACAGAACTTTTCCCCATGTACACATTATTGTTATTGACAGCAATTCTAAAGCCCTTTAAAAAAATTAAATAGTGAATCAATAAAGATTAGCTATTTACTGTAGATTATTACTTTATCATTCCCATAATTACAATGATGGTTGCTGATGGAAATTCTATTTATGTGAATCATTTTATACTTGTTATTTATTATTATTAATGTTACCATTATTATCTTCGTACCCTTCAGTTCACAAGATGTATCTTCTCAGTGAATTTTAATTTCAATATCTTGCTATTATACTCTACATAATCCTATCAAAGACTGTCCTTCATGCAACATTTTCAGTGATATATTATCACAGAGACCATTAATGAATGAGCTTCATATCTTACTAATACTGTTTTAGATACTATTTTTATTAATTTTCTAAGCTGTAATTCTTCATACAGTACCTATGTCTGTCTTCTATTAAAGTTGTGTTTTTGATTTTAGCATGAGGATTTCAAAGGGAGGCATTAACTTTGTCTTTAAAAATACATTTTAATTCATAGATTCTAAATTATGATATTATATCTGTGCTTTGTTCTTTCAGACTTTTTTATAAATTTATTTTTATATTTTCCCCTAGCTTTTTGCAAGCAAATTCCTGTTAATAAATAAAATTAATTTTTCACAAATGTTGCTTCTTATAGCATGCCAGTTTTCCTTCTGAGATATAAATTCTTGTAATGAAAGAATAATATTTATCAGTTTCTAAGCATATGTTGCAAGTGATAAAAATAACAGTACATACTGTAAGTTTCTAGTAACTAGTTTTTCAGAAAAATGCCAAATCTGTTTATAAGGGATTCCTGTTATGACCAATTTGCTCACTTTGCTGTTCCTTATTCTTATGGTTTACTACTCAGATTGCTGGAAGAAATGTCATTATATATCCTGTGTATGATATTCAGGTCTTCAAGTATTTTAAATACGATTTTTTCAGGGCACTGCAGTCCCAAAGTTGAAAATGAGCATTGATTTAGAATCTCAATTTAAGGACAAAACATCCTTATTGATATTTTGAGTCCTTATTTCACTCATGTCATACTGTTGTTTGGTCTTTTTTACATATATTAAAGCATTGTGATGGTATAGAAACAGTGGCCAATATTAGAAGTCTTTAAAGGTGCAGTATGGCTAAAAATGTAAATAAGTCTTACAGACTTTCTGAAGACTGTTAAATATACATGTACTCTGCAGTTTAGATTAATAGCTGAGGAATGATGCATCATTACAGCAACATAAACCTATGATATACTTAGCATATAGGGTGCCATCCTGCATAAACCAAACATAGCCCTGTGACTCCTTTGTAAATATATACATCATTAATCTTTCTACTGAACATATTATATTTGTCTAATTTTCAAGTGAAACACAACACCTGATAAAACTATAAATCTATGACCAAATAGTAACTTGCCTGTGTGGCAGACTGCAAACAGTTGTATAAAATTTCATTTGCATAACAATGCATAAACACAAAAAATATAGAAATATACATAATCAAAAAATTGTGGACAACTTATTTTACTAAAGCTTTTTCCTGTTGAAAAGATGAATACACATGAATATGAACAATTCTTTGCCTGTTACAGCAATCTCATAGTTATGTGAGATTAATTTTTTTTTAACATTTGACTTTTTCCAAGGGGCACTTCTACAACCTTGCAGGTTTAAATGTTTCTATTGATTTTTATGTCTGGATTTATTGCGCACATATAAGAATCAGAGTAGAACAGCTTGTCTGATATCTTAGGCAAAGCAATGTGATTTACGAGCAATGTGTTTAAAACATATCAGGTGCTTGAGTTCTGGATGAACCAAGGCTTTAAATTGGTCTATATTGTTTTGGAATCCATTTTTGAAGTATTTAGTTTGCAATATTTACCATATGGTTAGGCATTTCTAATGGATTTTTTCTCCTCGCTGTATACATGCCTCTACTCTTTGTGCCTTGGTATGACTAATTTAGCTGAGGCTTGTAATGCTGATAAGATATGGGTATTGCATCTTCATTAAGATAGTGACTTGGCAAAGCATTGAAATCTGTGTTTTACTGCAGGAAACTGTAGAAAATCAACTCTATAGAAGTTAACAGGGTCAAACATTCTTAAAGTTAGGCATATGCTTACATGTTTTGCTGGACTGTAGCCAAGGGTACCAGTTCAGCAAAACATTTAAGTACATGCTTACATCCCTTTGATGTTAATGGGATTTAAGCTTGAAGATTTACATATATGCTACAGCGATTTGCTGAACAGAGATACAGAGATGATTTGAGGCCTCAGACTGAAACATTCAATGTGGACCCATCTCCCAGTGAATTCACGCAGATGTGGGGAAGTCACTCGAGATGTTTGGAAACTTCACATTTTATTTATCTGTTTTCATGTGCAAACAGACACTATCATTCCATATCCAATACATTTTCCTGTCTTTGCTGTCTTGAATTTAGGTTGCTAATCTTATTATCTGGTTTTCCTCTCTGGTCATTGGGGGTTCATCCTGTCCTAAAACAGTTGTCAGAGTGAGTGGAATTGATCTCCCTTTGGAGGTACCTACTTCCCTTGATGGACTGCAAAGACAGCCTAAATTAGATACATGCATGTTAGACAGCTAAATTCAGTTGATGTAAATCGTACCCTCAGTAACTAACCTTATCTCTGGAATCCAATTTGAGTGCTATACGATCTTTTTTTTTTTTTCTTCAGAATACCATTAAAATTACATTTGAGAGTCCACAAGGAGCTTCATAACAAACATTACAGAGATTATCATCTACTACTCTGAATATACAGTAGTTACAGTATCTGAAACATGTTTCTGTTGGGATCCCACATGAACAATCACCCTGGACAATATTTACTAAATATGCCATTTTTCAGCAAAAGGCATGTTTCTTTTGTTTTCCTTTTTGTTTTTTTTTTATCTAGGAGTGTTGGTCTGAGAAAAACAGAAGCATTCTTTCCTGTGTTTATGGAGTAAAATTATATCTGTCAGAGATAAAAATACCATAATTATGTCTTCTTGTAATTCATTAATTGCTTTATACATGTAAAGCCTTCCAAGGAATGTCATCAATTCATAGAAATTTCTTGAACACAGCATTTAGCAACTTGCTTTCTGATGTAGCTGACAGATTCAGACAAACACTTTCAGTTAATGAACACACAGGTGATATTTGTTCCTTCTTCCATGGGTGATGGTGAGCTTTTCTGGGAGTGAGAAATAGACTTAAGTTTCAACAGCAGCTATACAGTAACTATAAACTGGGTGCAGTTTTGCCACTTCAACCATGGGTACTACAGTATTGTACAATGTGAATATTCAGTATGACAGTATATTAGGAGTTGAACTTGATGATCCTTACGGGTCCCTTCCAACTTGAGCATTAGGAGTTGAACTTGATGATCCTTATGGGTCCCTTCCAACTTGAGATGTTCTATGATTAGTATTAGTTTTAGTATTGCTTTTGGCAATATCTTTACTGCATCCAACCTCAAGGTATGCCCAAGGTACTCCCAAATATTCATATCTCCCTTAATATGCATTAGTTTTTCTTTGCCCTGCCCCTATTTCAACCATGATTTCTTGCAGAAACAATGTTTGTTTGAGGGAATTAATGAAGGCTGATGTTTGAGCATTAAACCACCACTGAGATACTTCCTGTCACCCCTTTAATTCATAGTCTAGGAATTTGTTTTGTTCTGATTGAATATTTTTTGTGAGTTTCATAACAGACTTTCTTTACTGTTAAACTCTCTTGTCCTTGAGGAAAACAGACAAAGTAGCTGATCCCTTCCCATTATACCAAGCCAAAAAGGAGGAGTGGCATTTCATAGATGTGCTAGCCTACGGTCAAAATTATTTTAGGAGACAGTCTGCTTTCAACATAAATTTTCATCTGGAGATAGAGCTTGCTGAACCTGAGCAGTTAACTGAAAAAGTTACACCCCTTAGGAAAGACACACACAAACACATGAATGTTATACAGCCAGTTTTCGGTTTGCAGAGCATAGTGATAGAGTAGCTGAGGGAACACCATAGGTCATATTTGAACCTTGGCCTGAGAAGCACGTGATAAGGGGAAAGGTCCAGCTGATATTAAAATCAAGATCACTAGATAACTTGTCACTGTGGAACAGTAACAGTGGGAGAGCAGAGGTTCCTCAGGCTCAAGGCCTCTGCAAATTGTTTTGTTGTTGCTACCTGAACACCAAAGGACCAAATATCCCTTTACAGCTTGGTTCTGCTCCTATTAAAGGCAACAAAACCCCTGTTGCCCTAAGCAGGACAGGGTCTTTATAACCAGAACCTTTTATGTATCTGAGAGAATGGTGTCCTCTGTGTCAGTTCTGTTCAACTCCAATGTGTTTTGTAACTTCGTCTCTTTGCCTTCATGTTTGGTGCTGCGTGAAATTCAATTGTGCCAGGTGTTTCAGTGGTGCTTTACTGATGTGGTCTTCCCCTTGAAATTAATGTCTTTATAATCACACACATTTAGAGATTAAAGAGGCATTTGATGAAGTACAATGGACTAAGTTCACTTCTGGCTTTAATGTCATATTCTTACCTTAAGTACAAATATTTTATGTTGCCTTTCCTTGTGTCAGTGATTTTTAATGTGTCCATAAAATGACTTGTTCTATGAGTTGCAAACTCATATTTGTTTTCAGTTAACTCTACTTGTATATCCCTCAGGAGCAGAATTACAGTCATGGAAGCTGATGCAGTGAATTTGGTGGTTTATAAGTAGGAAATACTTAGATTTTGGGGCATGTGCAGCCTTTCATGTACAAAGTTCTCATTTTAATATACCTCAGGCTACTGGCTTTACGATTTACAGTTAATTAGGATTCTGATTTGGGTTGAAAATTCCAATACCTATACGCTTTTATACATGCATTTCAGATCATGCTGGCTGAAGCAAATAACTGTGACTGTAGTCAATAAATGAATGTATACCACAGGGAGCAGTCCCTCCCCCGCCCTGCTCTGACAACCTGTAAGAAAATCCTACTGTGTTCCTAGTTCACAGCAATATCATCCTGACATCACTTTGTGATAGCTAGAAGATTTCCTTGCCTATCATTTAACAAAATCCCAATACCATTTTCTTACTCTTTACAAAGTCTCAAAATCCCTAATGTATCCCATATTTGCTCTCCTTGAATTTCATGCTCAAATTGAACTCTTTAGATAACCTAGTTCTAATCTGCACATGGTGTATGCAACTTTTATTAGCATCAGTCAGCGCTGCATAAGTGTGTGGAAGGGTATGTAAGGTAACTTCCAAAATGCTAATTCTATAAAGAAACTAGTAAACCATACAAGTAAGGAATTTAGTGTTAGAACTACAAAGTATGTAGAAAAAAAATTGGCTAATTGCATGTGATTCAACTATAGTTTTTAAAATACTAATCCTTTAAATAGCTTTTTATTTTCTCTTTATTGACTTGCTCACCCCCAAAAAAGCTTTCATACAGCTTCTTCTCTATTAGTTTTGTCATTTTTATTTGTTAAAGAATCAATATCTTTTCAGTGTGTAATTTATGTAGTAAAAAAAATTCCAAATTAACTTCAACCATTACTCTCAGAAATTCTCAGCAGAGTACAAAATCTCAATTTTTAAGCTGGTCCTTAAGATGCCTGTGACTTGGACTGAGCTGTGGCCATGCAGTTTGTACCTGGTACAGCAAGGATACACCTAATATGCAATGCCAGGACACATCCACACTGAGCTCCCTATGCTGCTCATGTGGCTGCAGAAGAAATGGGAAAGGCAGGAAAAGCAATGTCTGCTGCTGAGAGAAATTACTCTACATGAGCACTTGTCATCTCTCAGATCCCCTTCCCCATGGAGGTGACGGCTAGAGAAGCTTCACAGTCGAGCAAAAAAGACAACAGAGCTTTAGTTCTTTTTGAAGTACAATCACCTTGCTGCCATGAGTAACTGCATACTTGCTTATTCCTAGAACCAGGCCTTGAAAAATCTCTTGTTGACAGTCAGAATTTACAATGTCAGAAAATTTACATGGGCAGGAGATTATATTTGACACCATATACAGTAAACATATACTCTTTTGATCATGACAAAACATTCTTGCTTAATTGATAGTAGCAGTATAATTCTACAAAAGAGGGGATGTAACTGTTGCTGTAGAGGCTGGAGAAAACATACTTTGTGAAGGAAAAAGTGGGAGATGAAAGGGTTTGATAGGAATGCCAAAATTTTAAAAACCCAGAAAAGGATATTTAGGACGTTGCATCTTTACGCACTCAGTTTCAGATGTGCAGATACGGATAAATGCAATTAATATGGAAACGTTATGACTACATGCCTTACTAGAGTATAGAATGTCCACTTTGGTATATAAGATGACAGAAAATCAGTACAATTCTATCCAGCTTTACACCTGTTGATAACTGTCTAACATCAGTATGATGGCAATATGTAAATTTTCCTGCCAAGATTAGGCTCCTACTGTGCTATACTCTATATAAACACTTAGGAAGAGCCATCCATACCCTACTAAAATACCTGCTCAGAATGTAAACTTTTAAAAATGGAATTACTCTAATGAAGAAACTAAACATGGGTATATGTTTCTGCAGAATTACAGACCTAATAAATGAGATAGACAAAATACAGAAAAACTAACAAGGGAACCGAAGGGGATTGGCCAGGTTAGTAACTGAGGTGGCAATAAAATTTAACACAGAATCCTTTCCTATATCCCCACTTACAAATCATGCCATAGTATGCCTATAAAGTCCAATCAAAAAGATACGCACAACTCTATAAACAGCTAAATTGGAGCTTTTTCCTATCCCGGTGCTATCTATATATATATTTGTTAATGAGTACCTTTACAGAGGTGCTATCTACATATATTTGTTAATGAGTACCTTTACAGATGTCAGAAGACTGGTATCTGCTGCTTTCAAGTCAGTATTGCTAGAAGTGAGTTGAAACAAGCATGAAAGACAGAAGTAAAAGGAAACAAAACATATGAGCAAGTTTAAGTTGCTTTTGAAAGTCAGTTTAAATAAAAGGTACTTTGGAAATAATCTGTTTGCTATGGTAGAGAAAAACTATAATAACTCCTAAAGTAACAAGCCAGAGCTTGATCTTAGAAAAGAAAGAGTGCAGCTACTATTTAAAGCACAGATCAGCAGTCTGGGATTTTATCCCCATCTTTGCCACTGACCTATTGTGTGTTGGCAAGCACATAATTTACTCTGTGTGAGGTAAATATAATTCTATGCATAAAGAAAAATAAAATTGAGGCATATAGAAGTTAAGCACATTTCAAAAAGCTTTTTCTAAGTCATATTGCCTCCATTTTTGATGTTGCATCTTGAACTGTTGCTCAACAGTCAGAATTTTGGTGTTCCAGCAGTGCATTCTGAAGATTAACCCTTAACTTTAATGTGTCTCCATTTACTCAAAAACTGATTTGCAAAAGACGCTGCAAGTCTACATTACCAAGGTCTTATATTCTGAATCACTTTCTTTGAGTAGTCTTTCTTTCTCCAATCTACACTACCAAGGTCTTAGATTCTGAATCCCTTTCTTTGAGTAGTCTTTCTTTCTCCAAATAAATTTAAAAGAAAAGATTTGCTGGGGGAAACAAAAAAGTGGAAAATAAAAAAGATCAAACTCTGGATTTGGTTAGTTTCTGAAAATCAGAAAGTTGCTGCTCCTTTTTTCCTTTGTTTTCCTGAAAAACTCTCAGCTGTTGCTACTGGCACACCTTTAATGGTCAACACCTGTGCTACTATTGTCTCACACATCAAGTGAGTGGTCATAATTATCTTGATATCGTAAATAAGAGTAGTTTAATTTACTGTATGCTTTTAATGAATTACAAATGGTTGAAATATCAGTGCCTCATAGATACAGTATTAGCTCTAATACTAGAAGCATAATACTTTGGTGAAGTGTTGCTAAAATAAATATTAAGATCATCTAAAACAGACAAACAAAACCCCAAACAAAATAAGCATTTACAGCACAGGTAATGAATGAAATGTATACTACTTCATTTAGGAGAAACATGACAACTTTACAAGAAGTATAGGATGCAACTGTCATATTTTATAATTCTATTTTCTAGAAACATAGAAGTAATGTGTTTTAATCTGTCATTTTCATGGATAAGTGATGAGAGTAATGCAAACTCTTTGCTGCTGATGACTAAATTTTTTCACAAGATACCTTTTTTTTGTCAAAATTGTAGATTTTTCCCAAGTAAATTTAAGAAACAAGACATGTTTTTCACAACGTTTTTAATTTGAAAAAAATGACCAGAATTGTTATTAAGATCAAATTTAATTCTATGTTAGACATCTAATTGTCTTTGTGCACACAGGCAAAATATCAGTGGCAAAATCAAGCCTTTATTAGAATTGGAGTTTGTCAGTTTTACAGGCTTTGAATCTTCTGTAATTTTATAGGGAGAAATAGGCAGAGATGAGAACTGGCAAGTTCTAAATTTCTTGTGTCCATGAGCAACATCTGGCCAATGAACCTGATTATGACAGGTGTGCAAGAAATTCAGCTCCTTTTAGGAGCTGGGCCTCATCCTTCCAAAAGGAACTAGAATTTCACCACTTAGGCTTGGTTTATTCTGAGTACAAGATACAAAGGGCAGAAATCTGATTGTCCACAGAAACTCTTTGGAATATGTTTGATAATAATTTATATTCATCAATTACATAAGGAATGAGAAGGAAGGATATCATTATAAGCAGGTATGTTCCTCCATCGTAAACATCATTTTGTCTATTCTAATTGCTTAGAAAGCAGAACTGTACTACTGTTTACTGCAAATACAAGGAAATGTATGAGATTTCATCTGCTTTTACAAATTTGAAATAAACAGACACTGTAATTTTTTTTACTCAGAAGAGAACTATGGTTAATTAGCTAAATCTTGCTTGCTTTCAAATTAGTGTTGCAAAGGTACCTCTACTGAAGATATTTTGCAATCTGGATTACTGATGTGTATAGTCAAATTTTCAGGGAGATTTTCAAAACAACTTACAGTTGTGTCTACGCAATTTCACATCTGCATTTCCGAATGTGATCAATTCTATAAGTAATTAACAGGCCTGAATGAAGATGTTCTATCACACAAGAGGTAGGAGAAACAATAACAGATATGCCTGAGTCATTTCTGTTGGAAGTAAGGTCAGAACTGGGTACAGATATATGCATTGCCTAATTTAGGAATTGTCTTGAGATAGCTTTTCACATAAAATGCATTGTTTGAATATAAGAGACCTTATTTGAAGCCAGTTACAGACAATACAAAGAGCTGGCTTTTGTTCAAAGGTTTTAAAGAAAAGCCTGTGATATACAACCCACTGTCATAATATCACAAAGTTATTTACCTGATAATGGTTTTTTCCATAAAAACTTTTCCTTGAAGCAAAAATTACTTGTTTTATTGTGATCCTTTCTCCCTGTCGATAATTTTTTCTTAATCATGTGTTTCTTTTATACTAGATACTGTATGGGAAACTGCTTTTCATAAACTGCTACCCCTTATGCATTTGAAAATCCATTAAGTGATAATGTTTGGAATCTTTGATCAAGGATTGAGCTCATCACCTTAAAACTGACAAAACTTAGTCAATTAATTTAAAGTCAGACCCTCAGCAGTGGCTATTTCCATCATGTAAGTAAGGTCATTGGACACTGGCACAGGTTGCCCAGGGGGATAGTAGATTCCCCAACCCTGGCAGTGTTCAAAGCCAGGTTGGATAAAGCCTTGAGCAACCTGGTCTAGTAGGAGGTGTCCTTGTTCACAGCAGGGAGAGTTGAGACTATATGATCTCTAACGTCCATTCCAATCACTTAACATACTATGATACTATGTTTTGATATGGAGCAGAATGTTACCAGTAACTTTTCACAAAAATATGAGACTGCCTAAGACAGCACATTTGTCACCAAGTGAGACCTAAGCATCTACCAAGACCCCAGTGTGAATAAGTGATATTAAAGCAACTAATTGAAAAGGCTCATGTTAAAGTTTAGGTCTTTAAGTTACCATTGCAGTCATGTTCACATCTTGATGAAAGGGAGGTATAATTGGAGAGCAATTCTCAAATCCTAAAAGGGTAAAAAGATGTGTTTTGTTGATCATGAAAGACTGTTATTCCAACCTCTAATCTTTCTGTCCTAGCAAGTACGTTATTCTCTTCTCTGTGTTGGAAAGCTGCCTAACAAATGTATTTTCCAAGACAATGAAGGAAGCAGACCTCTCTTCTGTTTTATCAATTTAATCTCTTTCAGTCAGCTGACAACGTCCTCTCATAGGCTAGGTCTCTTTCCACATGAATTACTAAGTGACAAGTTACTTTTGCTTCTTCCTCTTTTTTTTTTGCTTGTTTTTTAACCCACACCAGCATCCTAAAATGTAATAAAAAGGATTATTGGTACACACATTATTTTTAACCATAAAAACAACAAAACAAAACAAAACCTTAACACTTGCATAGCGTGAGTAGTGTCAGCTTCCTGCATTCACAGCCATGTGTTCAGACAGCATTTTGTCTGCTAGACACCATGATAACCCTGTCCACACACAGAAGCATTGCTTTTCCTGCACTTTCAGCTCTGTTATCGTCAGTCCTGACTAAGACTGCCAGCCTTTCACACCAGCAAGTGCCTCTTGCTCTGTGCCTTGGAAAATGGCTGAGGTGAAATGGGGTAGGAATGGGCTCCTGCAGTGGTTGTGTTGCGATGTGAACCACAATGTCAGTCATTATGAGTTCAGCTTGCTGAGTTACTAGCCGCAGTAAAGGTCAACAAAGGCCTACAAACTGTGTACATCTCATGTAAATACTCTTTTTTTAGATTTCAATGAGATATAGATAATATAAATAGGACTGCCTGTTAAGTAGTTTGATGTTCACCACAGTGAACTTGTGCTCAACTCCCTTCACCAGCCTTGTTGCTTTCCTCTGGACCTGCTCCAGCACCTCAATATCCCTCCTGAACTGAGGGGCCGAGAAATGCACACAGTACTCAAGATGTGGCCTCACCAGCACCGAGTACAGGGGTAGAATTACCACCCTGGTCCTGCTGACCACACTGTTCCTGATCCAGGCCAGGATGCCATTGGCCTTCTTGGCCACCTGAGCACACTGCTGGCTCATGTTCAGCTTCCTGTCTATCCAAACTCCCAGGTCCCTTTCTGCCTGGCTGCTCTCCAGCCACTCTGTCCCCAGCCTGGAGCACTGCATGGGATTGTTATGGCCAAAGTGCAGGACCAGCACCTGGCCTTTTCAAACCTCATCCCATTGGAATTAGCCCATCTCTCCAGCCTATCCAGGTCCCTCTGCAGAGCCCTCCTGCCTTCCAGCAGATTGACACACACCCCCAACTTTGTGTCACCTGCAAACTTACTGATGGTGCACTCAATCCCCTCATCCAAATCATCAACAAAGATATTAAAGAGATCTGGACCCAGCACTGCATGAAAACTTTTCAATAATTTTGAGGGGGGAAAAGAAGTTAAAGAAGAAAAGAGAGAAGTAATTTGCTCTCACTTGCCATTTGCATGCACCAAAACTCTGGGACACTGCCTGCCTTTTGATTCAGCTGTTCCCTTGGCATGGGAATACACTTACACAAATAGGAAATATAATTAGAAACATGCTTCCTTATGGCATTTCCAATTGGAAACAGCACAAGGAAAAAATGCTTTATCATTTTATTCCCAAAAAGGAATAATCTAAGAAAACTTGTTCCTCACAACATTCCCTGATTGCTTAAATAGGTGGACACACATCAATGGAGCCTCTTCAGTGAGCTTCACTGGGGTGGGAAGTGATTCAGCTGTCCTGGCCCTCACTGCTCCTCTGGAGAAGTAGGTGGTACACCTGAGAAACAATCTGAATTCACATCTAAGACAAACTATACAAAGTGAAATAAGGTCTCGGGGGGTCTACTTTCAGAAAATTGTCATGATACCAGCTAAGAGGAGTGCATTAGAGGCTAGAATTGAAGAGTCAGAGGCAGATTTCCTGCAGCCAGTGCATCTGAAGCTATAAGTATTGTTGAAAGGTTGATTCTCTTCTCATACAAGCTTTATTCAGTATGACTATTGATCTGCCTGGTGTAAGAGAAAAGCAACAGGCTTGTAGTATCTTAAGAAAATGAAATTTCTCAGATATATATATTCCGGGTGCTCGCCGATATAAATCAGCAAGAAAAATCATATTGACCACATTTAATATATGATTTAAATTGATGAAAACAGCTTGAGAGTCACTCTAGTTTGGGAAGCAATCTACATCAACCCATTGATGCTGAAAAGAGGTTGTTTTTCTTTTACTAATGACATTGGGGAACTGATTTAGGATGCACATATTTGAAAATCCTGAAATACTGATTTGCTTTATTTGTATCCATTTGCCTTTCTCCTGTCACTGCTTCAACAGAGTCCAGGCAAAAAGCACCTGGCAGCAAATTTTTTGGGAGGTGTTTGCACATATTCTGCTGGGCAAATCCAAGAGGTCTGTTTCCAATGTTATCCTAAGGACAAAGTTTTGTTTGTTCCCATTATCATTTTGAACCCCACCTTTCACTATCTCCCACTTGTCCTGGGACATACTGGAAATTAAGGAAATGCAGAGGAAGTTGCAGGTTTCTGTTGTGTTTGATTTGCCCTGGCAGAACTGAGGGCACTCCAAACCCACTCTAACTCCCTCCACTGCCACAGTGCAGAAGTTAGTGGCGTTAGACTAACAGACCTCCAGTACATCATCCTGGTGACATAACTTTCCCTATGTCAAAGTTTTGTCTTGGTATCTTTAGCAAAATGGGATCATTTGGTTCTAGTTAATTAATTGCATTATTTAACCTCCACAGTGCTGTAATCTAAACCTATGTTTCCAAAATTCTTTCATGTTTCTTAATTACTACTTTCCAACTTCAGACATATTTAATTGCCTTTAACTCATAAATTTCTAAAAGTCACATGAAGGCTTTTTGGACCCAACATTTAAGAACTGAACACCACCAAGTTATTGTGAAATAAAGGTGGCCCCCAAACTCTCAGTGAAGTCATTAAAATGTTATCCTTATGTTTTAAAAACTATAGAGACTGTTCTCTAATACAAGTATGTGACAAAACTATTTATTCTTACTTACAGATTTAAAAAAGTTTGCAGCACTGATTTTGACCAAGAAACAAAGAACAATAAGCTGTGACAATTACCTCCATGATATTAAATTTGCTCTTGTTTGTCAAGTTTTCTGACAAATAGTACATATAATTTTATAAAAATAAAAAATATTAAATTGTCTATTTAATTTCTTTATTTTGTGTGAATACACATATGAACTCCCAAAAAATGTAAGCTTCCCTCCTTATGTTCACAAATCTTATTGCATTTTCTACTTAAAGAGAGCCAGGGAGGCAAATGCTGCAGGTGCTCTGGGTGGAAACTCCATGATCAGCAGTGTCTGCTCTGCCATAGCTTATTTGTGTCATCAGACAACTCCAGAGGGGCTTTATAGTGTGAGGGGTTGGCCAGTGAAGGATTTTTGTCATGAAATCACTTACCTGGAATGAGTTTGCCTTAGTCAATCCTGCATCACACTGTATTTCATCACCACAGAGGAGTAAAAAAAGAAGAAGAGGGCACTTCAAGGTCGCTTTATAGTAGAGGGCTTCAGCAAAACAGAAAAAAAGAGTGAAATAAACGAAACTGGTATCTGCTCTGGCCAGTGCTTGTCAATGTAAGTTCCCTGAGGATGCATATCAGTTGTATGTTAAGAGCTGTCCCTGTCGAACCTTTAGCACCAGGCAAGACACCCCTGAGTCAGAAGTACCAGAAGCCCTGCTCAGATGTAGAAGAAAGAAAGGCCATGTGATTTTTGATTGATAACGGGATCCTGCCTTTCAAGCATCTCTGATACACTTCGTTAACAAAATTTCCAGAAAAACATCTACAGCAACAGTTAACATACATGAAATTCAGTCTCACAAGATCCTGTGTTCACAAGCTATAAAACCCTAAATTTTCTAAAGAATAGGTCCCTTGTAATATGTATTATGAGTATCAACCAGGCTCTTTAAACAGTCTCAGCAGCCCCACCAGCAGGATGCCCAACCCTACTGAATGATCTTCCAGAGCAAACAGATGTTTTAAGGTATTCAGATTTATTAGGTTTTGAAAAGCTTATTAGAAAAAGCTAACTAAATGTTAAATTTTTACAATCTAGTATGTAATCATATACAAGTGTGTTACAATAAACTTGTACCCCTCCACACCCAGTTTCATCATTGGAATGGAAATTATGGTGTTAGCACTTAGGAGAGAGTTGCATCTGCATGCAATGAGAGGAAGAGTTCACATAATGGTTTGTAAGGCATATCAAATTTATTCTGTGAGTTAGATAAAGGTCTTTTAAAGGTCTTACTCCACTTGTGGAATGAATTTCTTATCATGTATAAATTCTGTGTAAAACATTTCTTTTTCCAGGATGTGGTTTGTTTTCTGAGAGGGGAGAGAGAAGCTAAATATTTCCACTCCTGTATAATAGAAAATCCTCTGATTTCAACAAGATCACACCCTGAGTGGTAAGTTAATACTGGAAACATAAAAAGGTACACTGTTCTGATCCAGCAAAACTTTTCTAACCAGAAACTGCGTGAATAATTTTGCAATAAAAGAATAACCAAAGACTAATGGCAATTTTTAGAGGAAATTAAGTGCAATTTTGGGAAGCATCTTGAAGTAAATTTAAAAATGTTAGAAATTATATTTTAAAAACACAAACCACTCAGAAGCTGTTTTGAGTTTGTTCATAACCACGTCCTTTGCTAAAGAATTAAATATTGTCAACTATATTTCATATAAGAAGCTTAAATAATACAGTAAAGGCCACACATGTTTTTTTCCAAGAAAAAGTGAAACAGATAATCTGGTAAAACAGCATCAAACTTCTTCCAAGGACAGCTTAGGCCATTAGAGTGATTTAGTAATACAAGCCCAAGCAACCGTGATGTCATGAAGAGGGTTTCTACTGGATTCAGCAGGCTTCCAGAGGAGCCCAAAATGATTAATGGAACTGCTGACAGGGGAAGTTATTTAGCTGGCAGGCTTGTTTCTCTATGCCATTGCCCCTCTTCCCAAAGTGAACTGCATCCCCTCACTTTGGGAAATTCTCCTATGTTTGACCCCCTCTATATGTGACCACAATGACAGGGGTTCTGGGGATGCTGAAGAAGACAATCTCAAGTGGGGGGAATGTGGGGAGGACTCCCTCCATTCTGAGGAAGGGTCTGGACATAACAGAAGAAACTGCTATAAGGCAATTTGTTAATTGTGCTGTCAAATGAAGGCTGATTCCTATAGCTTCGGACTTGACTATTTTTAAGTAATTAAATGAGGCAGTCGCACTTTTCACAGTCATTAGGAGACAGGTCCCACTCTTACTTTGGTTTGTGAGATGAATCAGAGTTATTTTCTACCTGCATGTTCAAGTCCTTAAAGTAGCTGTAAATATCATTCTATATTTGCCCTTATTAAGACATCTGTATCACTGTTCCACATTCTTAAAAATGCACATTCTACCACAGGCTAGCAAGTAAAATAATTCTTGGATATAGTTTTCAAGATCTTTAAATGGCATTTGGGTTACTTTTGGAGATAAAACCACTCAGTTATTGTAATCACTATTATTTTTATTACTTATTCATATTATGATGTTCTTTAGCAAAATGTTCAGGTTCAGTCTGCTCTGGTTGAAGAAACATGGCCACAAGTTGCTAGATCACTACTATAATTAGAAATGCACCTGGGTTTGTCATTGACGCAGAGCTATTAGCAGATGGCAAAGCAATTGCATGATGACGTGGCCTTGGCAGCTCAGGACTTTGTAGCCTTCCAACTGGACTATAACAATGTGATCTATCTGGCATGAAAATTCCAGTCTTTAGGAAATTGCAGCTAGTACAGAGCACAGCAATAGACATTTTCATCAAAGCAGGATGCTGTGTGTGTCAGCCTTTCCTCTGATTGCCATGCTGGTTATCCATTGAGTATTGCATACAGTTAAGATTGCATGCTTCTCTGCCAGGACTAATTTGAGGGCTATACATCCTGAAAGACATTATCTATATTTCAGGATCTCAGCCACTTTCAAATACTGCCTCTCCCCAGGTAAAAGTAAGTGCTATGTTATGAAAATAAGGCTTTTTTGTTTGGTGCAGAGCAATTTTCTTTTAGTGCTAATCAAGTCCATTTCACATACTTCCAGTCCAGGCAAAAGGCAGTTCACTAATAGACCTACATAGCATAAATGGGCCTCCCTATGTGTTCTTCAGCATCCCTAAAAATGCAGAAGAAACCTCTTATGACAGTTCTTAGCAATGCTGCTTTAGGCATTATTGGACTGCTCAAACAAATCTGAGTAGAACTGAGCACAATGGGGCTGTCCACAGAGCTAGTTCAAACACCAGAAATGGCATGGCTGCATTAATTTGTTCTGCCTGGGCTAATCAGCCCTGCTGAGACATCCCTGTATTAGTCCCTATGGAGCACTGCACTGGCACAGCTCCTGGCCACCCTTTGTGGGCATCAGAAACATCAGAGCCAGGCTGGATTTTTCTCTGTTCTACTGCCTTGTGCAATGCCAACATACTCCACATGACTCTGCAGCAGTTTAGCAAGTAGAACTAAGTGTGATTCCCTTCTTAGAATCATAGAATCATCAGGGTTGGGGGAGACCCCTAAGACCATCAAGTCCAACCATTCACCTGCCACTCTGCTGTAACCCTTAAACCCTAAACCATATCCTCCAGCACCAGATCCAGATGCCTCTTAAACACTCCCAGGGATGGTGACTCCCCCGCATCCATGGGCAAACTCACCACCCTAACAGTGAAAATTTTTTTCAGAACATCTAATTGGAATCTCCCCTGTCTCAGCTTATGACTGTTCCCTCCAGTCCTTTCACTGCAGGCATACCAGAAGAGACCATCCCTAACATCTCCACAACCCCCTTTCAGGAAGTTGTAGAGCCATGAGGTCACCCTAGAGCTGCCTCTTCTCAAGGCGAAACAAACCCAAGTCCCTCAGCCATTCTTCATACAACCTAGACCTTTTATGAGCCATGTTGCCCTTCACTGGACTTGCTCCAGTGCCTCAATGTCCTTTTTTTAATTGAGAGGTACGAAACTGAACACAGTACTCGAAGTGCGGCCTCACCAATGCTGAGTACAGGGGGATGATAACTTCCCTGGTCCTGCTGGCCACACTATTCTTGGTACAGGCCAAGATGCCATTGGCCTCCTCGGCCACCTATGCACACTGTTGGCTCATATTCAGCTGCTGTCCACCAGCACTCCTAAGTCCCTTTCTGACAAAGAACATTTGAACCACTCTTTTCCCAGCCTGTAGCACCTCATGGGGTTGTTTTGTCCCAAGTGCAGGACCCAGTACTCCAACTTATTCAACCTCATATCAATAATGAAATTGCATATCAAGTGATTTGAGTTATGAAGTGATACTTCATAACTGCCTCTTGAACTGTTTTGCTTAAACTTATCTGAATTTTAAAGTCCATGCACAATCTGCAGCTATCATTGCCAGTCCTGAAAGACTAATTGTTTTTGAATATACAAATATCTTTGCACTAAATGCCTTATCATGATTTCTACAAAGTGTGTGTATAGCTCATGAGGAATGGTTTGATCACATAGGCTGACCAGTTTAAGAAAGGCTGATGGACTTTTCTGAAGTTAAACCCATTTGAAATACACCAAATCCATTTATAAAAATGCAACAGTATTGATAATTTCCTTGAAGAATCCACGGAAATCTTTGGTACATTGTTCTAGTGGCTCATTACCCTCCCTGTCAAAAAAATGCACCTCATTTTTAGCTTAATTTTGTCAGGGTTCAATTTCCAGCTATTGGATCTTATTACATTTTTGTTAGCTTGATTGAAGAGCCATCTTATTATGAAATTTCTGTTTCCCATGTAGGTATTTAAAGACTGTGATTAAGTTATCTCTTGATAAATTAAGTAGACCAAGTCTCTTGAACCTTGCACTAGAAGATACATTTTTCAATCTCATTTTCCAGGCTTTTCCCTAAAACCTCTATAACTTTTCAACAGATTTCCTTAATTTTAGAATGCTGAATTGGACAAATATTTAAATAGTTGTGATATGTTCAAAAACCTCAACTTCTTCTGTTTAAGTTACTACATATGAATATGAGGATTTTATTAACCCTGTAAAGGAAAACATAACAACCTCAGAGCTCCAGGATGCTGATCCAATAACAGGCCAATCATCATATTAATTTTTTCTCTTGGAGACATGGTTCATTCTCTAGGTATGATCTGCATTTTTTCATGTGTATGACTTCATATTTAGCCATTTCAAAACACACCTTTTTTATTTATCTGAAAAATTAAGCAATGTAGTTGGCTATTTTGTACCACTGGCCTACTCTATGCAATGTTTACCATTTGTTAGGGCTTAATATTATTATTTTTTGGCATCTAGGACTTTGCTTGTAACTTTGGGAAGCCTGAGGACACCGTGAAGATAAGTCATATCTTGTTCAATCCTGCATCTATCAAATTTTTAGGGTTTTCAAGCAAACTTAAAAGTACATCAAATCAGTTTGTGAAGATCTATTTTCCACAAATCTTTTTCAATTAGCATTTACTGTAATTCAATATTGTTTAATTTTATTTCACTAATCCCATATCTGCTGTTCCATGAATTGGTACAAAGTGGAGACTCTACCTCCTGGGAATGGTTTGCTTCTTACAGGTCATTCAATGTACACCAAAAGCCATTTTTCTGATTTAAAACTTTCTTGTAAACTATGAATTCATTTTACCTATGTTTTACCCAGTTGTAGGCAGTCCAGTACAAGAGGACAATGGGTAGAAAAGGCTTCCCAGCTCTGTGGCTTCAAATCTATTTTCCCCTCAGAAGGTCAGTTGCAAAAGATCTCCCGTGAAATCCTCAGTCAATCACTTCGTAACAAATGTCATCTTGTTTCTTGTACCCCAGGTGAAACAGTGAAAGTTGTGGAGACCCTGAAACTAAAAAATACGCTATCTAGGCTGGTTTTTAAAGCTCACTCTAATGTCCCCTACAATGCAGAGAGCTTCTACGAGACTGAAGGAAGATTGAAAACCAGTGCTTTTTCTTTCCTATAAGCTACTCCTCTGATTTTGACTGAACATTTCCCTTCCTGTGTTTTTGGCCTTGCTCTACAGCCATCCAATGGTAGTCTTGATTGGAAATAAAGTGAAGGGTATGGTTCAGGTAGCTTCCATTTTCTTGCAAATATCTTGGCTTTTCTTTTTTCCATTCAGTGGATAGAATGAGTTCTTTTTCTCATGGGTTTTTAGAACCAAATATTCCAACTAGGGACTGTATCTGGCACAAACCATCCTTGCACTTTTTATATTCCTATGGTCTGGCTTATCAAGCCGCTAGAAAGAATTCTGTTTCAGTGAGTGCTTCTCACTTGATCATGGATCTTATTTTGTCCTATCTCAGGCTATTTTCTGAAGGCATATTTGCCATGGACTGAGGAATATTAGACTGTGGCATGACATGAAAATAGAGATTGAATGGTATTACAGAACATTACTTCTTGTGTAGATAATTACAGAAAGATGTAGAGATTTAGCTGAAGGACTCCTATTAGTAGCAGTAAAAGCCTCATGGCTAAATGCTTGTGCAAGGATTAGGAAGTTTGCAGATTTTTAAATTTTATTGAAGGGGTGGTAATGCAGCATCACACAGTAAAGCCCTCTTTTTCTACAAAATAGATGTAATATAGGCAGCATTAGAGAAAATCGCTTCCTGTTTTCCCAATGGAGAGAATCCATGATGTTCTGCAGTGACAACTTTGAGACAGAAGAAAGTATTCACCTCCTATCATTCAAGGCCAGACAAAAATGGAGAGAAGATAAATATGAAGAAGAGTGCCAAGGCATGTCCCCTCCTCTCTCTTTTCTTCATCAGTGTTGTGAAGTGGGCAGACCCATGGGAGAAAAAGAAGGGTCCTAAGATGGCACTTCATTGGGCTAAAATAAATTTTTAGTAAAGAATAGGAGCAAATACTCACCTTCCATGTAAATCTTTATATCCAGCTCAGGCATTGCTTAAGGGACCACAGCTGAAGGGGACAAGGATGGGCTGGAGGCACAGTGAGAGAAAAGGTGATCATCCTCTATTTGTGACAAGGTATTTTGGAAAAGTAATTTCAGTGAATGAGAAGCTCAAGATCCTCTGAAGTGTGAAAGAAAGATGGGAAAATCTGTGTATTGGCAAAAGAATCTTAAAGGAAGAACAGTGGGGTTTGTGAAGTGGGGAACAGTGCAGAGGAATAGCATTTTCAGGTAGCATAGGGGTGGTGGAGGAAACCAAGCCAGGGGCTGTTGGTGTGTGTAGAGAAGATGGGTTCAGCATGAATGGAGAGTTCCCACAGAGAAGACTGAGTTTAATTAGGAAAGTGCACATGCAGAGTGTGTAGGTGAGGTATAATGCCAAACTCCTCATTTGCTTTGCACTTATCAGTCCTGTAATACCTTCAGTGGGACAAGTAGCAGTGGCAACTTGTTGCAGCAAAGGTGTTCAAAAGGCCACAAATTAAAAACAAACCAAACCAACAATTTACAATTCATAGCACAAACTAATCTTAAAGATATTATGTTTTACTTTGTGATTATGCAAAAGATTTGCACTGAAAGCCAGAATAAATATAGCAGCATCTATTTCACAAGAAATACATAAAAATTACCTTTGAGCAATAATTGCTTTATTTAAATTATATTTACAGGGTGTTAAGTTCTAACGGAGGCTTTATAATTTAATTAAATATGAAATTATTTTAATGTTCTATTCCCAAAATTGAGGAGAGCATTGGGGAAACTGATTAGAACCTGGAAAAGTTAAAAGGAATGAAAACTCAGAGAAATAAAAGTGTCATATGAAATCTTGTTTTGTTTTATACTGATTCTATTCATTCACAAAGGATGTGTTTTAAGGTATTTCTAATAAAATGAGAATTTTAAAAGGCTATAAAATAATGTAGGATTGCAAAATTTTAACAGATTGCTAAGTTTTAAAAATTAACTGGTACACTTAAATTACTGCAATTTTTTATCCTTTGTTTCTCTTCACATAAATGGCTGTGGTTCATATGTCAACAGAAATACTAAAGAGTAACTCAAGCTTTTAGTTTGCACCTCTGATAACATCTCACTTTGCTTGCCATGGTAGCTGCAGCAATACTCTGCAGTAGTGAGCAGTAGTTTACTTCATCAAATGCTATGATTACATGACATTTTAAAATACAAAAATCACTACCAACTGTGATATCCATCATAATATGCTACTTTCTGATTGAACTTTTAAATATCTTAAAACTCTTTTATTTTTAATATAAAGTTTCTGCGAAAGACACCTGAATGGGTGAAACATATTATTATAGCTTTTGTGAACATAATTGTGCTTGAAAACATGTATATTTTAACTTGAAGTCCAGATTCCATTGATTTTCCTTACTCAGGTTGTAACAGCCCATGGAACTGACTAACTAAAATTTGGTCATACATTTGACCATACACAAAGCTGAAAAGCATAACACAAAGGACTGTGGTTTTAAGCCTGCATAGTTATGCCACATTCTCACCTTTATGAGGTATGGCTTGCAGCTGTGCAGAATAGAGAATGTGTGGAGATCAGGAACCCATGGAAAACCACTTCTAAACCTATAGATCTGGGGCCTGTTGAACATAAACATTGACATTTTAATCTGAAACATTTTATTCAAGCAATCTTCAAGTACGGTGAATAACATAATGACTGAAAGGCTCTGTATGATGCCAAATGCTGTTAATTTCACCAGCAATGTCAAAATAAAAAATGCAGACAGTTACCTTCTTCCCTCTCTCCTTTCATTTTGTACTTTTTTGGGTTCTTTTCTTCTCCTTTCTATATTTTTTTCCCTTTTTATCAGTGGAAAAGCAGAGAAAAGTTTGAAACAGCAAAATGAATGATATCTGTAAGAAGTATTTTTGATGGGCTCAGAAACAATGGATCTTATTGTAATACTGTTTCTGTGAACTCCTCAGACCTATGGCCTTATGATGGCGCCATTGAAATTACCCGGAATACCCATCAGCAGAGGAGCTGACAGTGCATTAATCAGTAATAGTATCGATACTGTTATGTTGCTTTGCCATGGGACTTGCTACACAGATCATTTTTTCCTAAGTTCTGTCTTCATGGCCCAAATAGATACTCCTTTCCCAGCCACCTACCTCTGTGCTAATAGGTGTGGGACTTGTGCATGTGCAGGTGTTATGTGTTAGACAGATCCTTTTTCCAATAATCTGTCTTTTTTTCCCTCCTCTCACCTGGACCCATCATCATATCATTAACATAAGGCCTCCTTTTGTGCAGTGTGATGAGAAAGAATTTTCAGGGCCTGGAGTTACTTCTCAACAAGTCAGGAAAGATTTTTTTTAAACACTGGTATTTATTTCCCATAGCAGTGAATCATCTTTGTGGTAAGGGTAATGTCATATGGTGCCATGAATTATGTCTCAAAATGCATACAAATGCATGTCTTTGGTGGAAGGTCTATTCATTTTTTAGCATTTCATCACAGTGGAACTTTGAATAATGATAACAGAGAAGGAGAAAAATCTGCATGAACATGATTTCCAGCATTGGCCTAGCTCAATAAGAAATTAATAGTTGAACAGAAGGAAATGGCGTTGATGCTTCAGAATGACTAGGGGCCAGAAAATGGGAAAAAAACCCCAACCCAAACCCTACAGTATTTCAGCCAGATGGCTCCAAGATGACTTCAAGACAGGCAGTGCTCACTGGTAACATGCCCTTGCACCAAAGAGGGGAAAACCCCAGTTATTCCTGTCTCTTCCTTCTTCTGAGCATGACTTCCAAAGAGTCACCTTCTTACCTGACAGCCTAAATGTGAAGCTTAGTCAGAGTTTTATGGCTCTCTGCATCCCTTCCAAGGTTTCCAGCCATTTCACGGTGTAAGCAGGCAAGGCAGCTTTTGCAATCCACTTGGAGGAATGGTGTCATCCTTGGGGATCTTGTTTCACCTTCCCCAGAGTGGAGAGAAGCCCAGCAGGAACCATGCCAGGCTGTTCTCCAGGGTCTCAAAAACTTTGCCCTTAACGTAATAAGGGAGAGCTTCTAAAGCCAAGAGGGTGCTACTGGGCTTCCTAGGGCTAAGCCATCTCCTACTCAGCATCCTGTATTTTGGAAAAAATGGCAGCAGCCAGTGCCTCTTACCATGTTTCCAGATAAGTGTTCCAGGAAGAAGTTTCTTTCTGTGTTCCGATGAATGATTGAAGACATGCTTTGAACTAGCACAGCACATACCAGGTTTTCTCCATCCAGCAACAGCAAAAAACCCCCAGCTTCTCATAGTTTCTTATCCCGTGGTTGTTTATAATCCCTAACAGTATTGTGCTTTGTTTATCTAGCTCCTAAACACAGATATAAAAGGCAAGGTGGGCAGAATTGTCTGTCTATTGACATCATTGGGGATGCAATAGTTTGCACCACAACTGAATTTTATCCAAAATCTATGTGAAAAATTGACTATATAAATATTTGCTTTTTTAACACAGTAAATATACATGAGTCTGAGTCTCTGCAGGAGATGAAGAAGTTATTTCATATTTGTTTTTCTACTTAGGTGCCACAAGCATGCTCTTCAATGATGTGGGCTATCTGCCTAAATAGTGGGAGTTACCTTTTGAATTGAAAGAGTACAAAAATTAATTGCTTTTCTTTGCTAGCCTTTCTGTCATTTAAAAATTATCCAAGGATACGGTCAAGTTTGATACATTGTTATGCCTCATTGCAGTTCTGAATGAATGTTTATGGCTAAGTACTACATCCCTGGATAACAGAATTGGAATGGAAATACTGACCTAATGGTGCAAACTGTGTTTCTGTAAAATAGGATAAATTGACACTCCTGTGGGTTTTTTTTTCCCAATTTAGTAAAAGCTATATCCCAATTTTTTAAACTGTGAACAACTCAATCATTCAAATGGAATGCATTTGCAAAATACTTCACCAGTTTCACAGTGGCCAAATCGTGCTCTTTTGAGAAACTTTTGTGTAAGCATGAAGTTCCTTCAGATTTCCAAGTCATACATGAAGGGTTGGGAAGAAAGTAAGAATTCCTCTGCACTAAACATTTGAAAATTTTTGAAACTGTTTTTGCTCCTCATGAAAATAAAATTAAGTTGCTTTCCATAAAAAAAAGGGGGG
>NW_008662203.1:115091-117869 GCF_000695815.1 Acanthisitta chloris
GGTTAGTCACTGGTGATTATGGTAC
The DNA here is from genome assembly GCF_000695815.1 of Acanthisitta chloris. Lineage (NCBI taxonomy): Eukaryota > Metazoa > Chordata > Aves > Passeriformes > Acanthisittidae > Acanthisitta > Acanthisitta chloris. The sequence continues at coordinate 115,117 of NW_008662203.1, forward strand.
CTATCTCAAATGCAATAGATCAAATTTTCTTCCAGATGGTGCCCTATATAACACCTATAGAAAGGTGTTACGATGAAAGACTCTCTCTCTTTCAGTCTTGAAGTCCTCCCCTGAAACTGAGATGCTTTCCTAGAGAAAATTTTGACAAACAAATTAATTCTGTGAAAAGCTTTGATGTCAATGGCAAAAAAATTCATTGTAAGAAATCCCAGTCTATAGGAGCTGTACAAGAAGCTTAGAATCTTTGTTAGCTTTCCTTGACCCTGGAGAAGCCTATATGAAAGATCTGGAAGTAATGTACTTATTACCCTCCTTTATTCAGCTTTTAAGACATTTCTATCACCTTGTTTCTCACATGTCCCCTTTTTCTAAATACTGTCCTCATTTTGTTTTGAAAACATAAAGTAGGATGCCTAAAAAAACCCTTGAACTCCAGGAACATCAGCCACCATGTCAGTTATGGCCCCAGATCAGAACTCCAGCTCTATGCAGCAAAAGACCTACCTAATTCCTACTCTTACATGCTTTGTACTATTGGGGGTCTTTGAGTATGACCCTGCAACCCTTATACATACAAGTAGTCTTTGTTGGCATTATGTAAGAGTTAACTGCTCCTGGATGTAAAGATTGCAATGTGAGTCCCTTTGAATATCATTATCCCAAATATAATAACTGTTTTACTGAAAGTCTTGTGTTGCCTTTTAGAAACCAACTCGTATTACTCAATAGAGAATTCTGGAGGGGAAAAAAGCATTAATGTTGCATTTTGAAAGCAGGCAAAGGTCATATGAATGTTGCCCAAGATTTCTGATTGAGTAATATACTTTGGAAGAACTTGCTGTGATTCTTTGGCAGAACACTGTTTATTGTTCAAGCAAAATTTTTCACAGTTAATAAGATGGTCAGTTGCAGATACTGAAAATATTTGCCTTGCCAAATACCACAAGAGTGAAAACCCTCAAGCTGGTTGAATAATGAAACAGAAATCATTCCAACAAAGTGCTTGACAGCTGGTGGAGAAATTCCCAGAATATTATTGGAACCAAAATGAAACTGTTTTATTGATTTAAAAATAAACAAACAGAAAAACTCATTATTGACTATTTTCTGAAGAAAATTGCCAAAATATTTTGATTATGTTATTTGCAAGGAACTGTTAGACTAGCACTCAGAGCAAAACTGCTTGGTTGATTGAGGTTTGTTAAGAAGATGCTATAGTTTATCCAGACATTTCTCTACATGCATAGGCTACTTCCCATTGGCCACATGATACCATCAGATTTTAAGCAGATACTCTAGTGATGTCCATGGAAAATTCTGCTTGAAAAGGTCTGGTTAATTTAATCTGTTTTGCAAGCAGTGAGAGCATATGAATCACAGTACTGAAACTGAATTTGGACAATAAAAAACCAAAAAATCTGCATGCTTGTGCATAGATTCCTGAACAAATACTGCTTTCAGGAACTAATATGGAAAAACACTGTTGGTGTAACTGAAAATACAACACAACTTTGTTGCTGATGTTTACAAATTATCTTCTTATATCTTACCCCCCATGTTCTGTAAGGTGGAAAAATGCTTTTCTGATATTGGTGCCTTTGGACTTTGCCTATTTCCAACAATCCGAACTATGTTTTTGCTGTAAGTTACTAATGATACTGACATGCTGACACTTTCACGAAAATCTTGTGCAAAAATTGTGCGCAAATTCTGTGTTAACTTATGTACAAAAATTACACAGATATCTTCATTGTTTTAATAAATTTCAGGAAATGAACATGGCAATAAATCTTATGATCATGGAACATTAATATGTACCTCAGAAAACCTAAATAAAACCTGATTTAAATGTGGAAGAACTTAGCAACAACAGCAGCAGAAGTTTTATGAAGTAATATATACTCAGCCAACAGTGAGTAGTCCAGTACCCCAACAACCAATCCTTCATTTCCAGTGAAAAGAGCAACTAACACTAGACTCTTACACAAAACCTACACTCACTGTTTACATCCTGAGGGGGAAAAAATATAAGAGAAGAAATTCAGTATACAGTAGTTCCAGGGATAAAGTATCTATAATTTGTAATACTCTTTGTATTTGTGTCTGTGTATTAATCTAATTTCTCCCCTTTTCCCAGAAAAAAACCAACCCCAAACCAACCAACCAAACAAACAAACAAACCAACCAAGAAAGTAAGAAAATAAAGAAAAAAAAAGAAGGGAAAAAGTATAAGGAGTTAAACCATTAACTACAGTGTGGTTAAAATTCAGATCATCACACTACACTACATACCTGTGTGCATCCTACTTACCCAGTGAATGTGGCTAAGATGCTCATGGCTTTCAAGTATACCCACCCACTCGAGATAAGGCTGTAAGTATGATACTTGGGACTGCTAAATTTGCAACCAGGTTAATTGTGAACAGCATCTGGGAAGCCTCAGCTGATTCTCGCAGAGACGTTGTTTGTTCACGGTGCAGGGAAATCAAGTCATTAAAATAGAAGGCAAAACCAGGGACAAACCCTGATGGTTCAACCCAAGTGAGTAGCCCCGGTGATAAAAGGCTCAGGAGAGGACGCCAAGGCTTTACTAAGTTTTATCCTAAGAGGCTTTGTGGAACCGTAGCTGCTTATTCTCTCTGAGAGAGCAGCAGAGCCCCGAGCGGAGATCCCCCGCGGGTGGTAGCTCCGCGCTGCTGGCCCCGAGCAGAGCTCCCCGACCCTGGCGCGCACACTGGCCAGCCCTGCGCCGC
>NW_008662204.1:0-836 GCF_000695815.1 Acanthisitta chloris
CACGGGGCTGGGGCACACGGGGCTGGGGCAGGAGTTCTGCTCGAGCAGTGCTGCACGTCCAGCTCCCCCCGGGGGAGCACACACGTCCCTGGGGCTGCAGCAGGGCCAGCAGGGCTGCCAGCCCAGTGTCAGCACTCAGGGCTGGGAGCTCAGCGGGTTTGCATCCCTCAGGCAGCAAAGAATGAGTCCTCTCAGAGGAATTGGGATCACTTCCAGACAGCTCAGAGAGGAGAGGCAGAAAGCTTTGTCTCGAGTGAACAACTTGCCCAGACATTGAAGGATGTCTTCAGAAGTAGCCTCACATAGGTCTCTCTTTACCCCACACTTGATTTTCCAGGATCCTTGAAACGATTTATTTCTGCCCCTTTCATTTGTCCTTGGAATTATGGGGGTAATTAGCAACAAAAAGTAAGGCTGCACCCAAGCCAGTTGCCTGCCTAGAGCTGCTTTTTGGGCTTCTCCCCCCAAGCCCTGTTCAAACAGGTTTCCCTCCTGGCTCAGCAGGGACACACTGAGCTGTTCTCCGCAGTGACAGATTTGACTTCTTTCCGCAGGGAAAGGAACGAGCAGAGGCTCTGCCGAGCGGGAGGAGGGTGAGGAGCTGCAGACGGTGCCGCTGACGGTTCAGTTCCAGGTGCAGCTGCTCCGGTGGCCCCTGGCAAACTCTGCGACTGGGAAATAAACCTCTCGGGGCGCCGTGAGTGCTCTGAGCCGCCCAAACTGAGATGGGGCTGGGGCTGAGCTCCTGCAGGCACCGCCGCGGGTGGGGCGTGGGGTGCCGTGCCCGGTGTGCCGTGCCCGGTGTGAGGTGTGAGGTGTGCCGTGCCCGGTGTGCT
>NW_008662205.1:0-293 GCF_000695815.1 Acanthisitta chloris
GCAAGATCATGGAGCAGATTTTCCTGGTCGCTATCCTTAGGCACATGAAAAGCAAAGAGATGATCGATAATAACCAACATGTCTTTACTGGGGGCAAGTCATGCCTGGTGAATTTAGTGGCCTTCTATGATGAGGCCACAGAATTAGTAGGTAGGGGCAGAGCAACTGATATCATCTACTTGGTCTTATGCAAGGCATTTGACACTGTCCTGCAAGACATCTCCATCTAAATTGGAGAGACATGGATTTGATGGGTGAACCACTCGGTGGATAAAGAACTGGCTGGGTGGGTC
>NW_008662205.1:1003-21819 GCF_000695815.1 Acanthisitta chloris
GCAAGGTCCTACATCTGGGCTGTGGCAATCCCAGGCACACCTACAGCTTGGGTGGGGAAGTCATTGAAACCAGCAGTGAGGGGAAAGACTTGGCTGTGACAGTGGATAAGAAGCTCACCATGAGCCGGCAGTGTGTGCTAGCAGCCCAGAAAGCCAACTGAATCCTGGGCTGCATCAAAAGGAGTGTGGCCAGCAGGTCGAGGAGGTGATTCTTCCTCTCTGCTCTGCTCTCGTGAGACTTCACCTGGAATACTGCGTGCAGTTCTGGTGTCTTCGATGTAAGAGGGTCATGGAGCTGTTAGAGCAGGTCCAGAGGAGGCCATTAAGTTGATAAGAGGACTGGAGCACCTCCCCTATGAGGACAGGCTGAGAAAGTTTGGGCTATTCAGCCTGGAGAAGAGAAAATTGTGTGGAGACCTCATAGCAACTTTTCAAGATCTGAAGAGGAGCTGGAGAGGGACTCTGTGTTAGGAACTGCAATGATAGGACAAGGGTTAATGGATTCAGACTGAAGGAGGGGAAGTTTAGGTTAGATATTAGGAAAATGTTTTTTACTATAAGGGTAGTGAGACATTGGAACAGGCTGTCCAAGGATGTGATAGCTGCTGTGACCCTGGCAGTGTTCAAAGCCAGGCTGGATGAGGCTTTGAGCAACCTGGTCTAGTGGGGAGGTGTCCCTGTCCATGGCAGGGGATGTTGGGACTAGGTGATCAAGAAGGTCCATTCCAACCCTTAAATTCTATGATTCCATGATTCTATGAATTTATTTTGTGCTCTTCAATACATACAGACATGCCCTAAATTGCTCACATTGCTAGATAATCTAGCTAGCATCACCCTGCAGTAGCGCACAAAAGTAAGAGCAATGCAGCAGTGACAGCGGCTCAGGCTTTTCAAGCAGGGGGTCTGGGCTGTGTTACTGCTGCAGAGTGGGGAAGAAATATGTTCTGCTGCTGCAGCATCTCCTCAAGCAGTAAATGCTATACGGTGGCTACCAGTCTGCTGATTTCTGGCCCACAGATGGATCCAGCGCCCTCCCACAGGGACCAGTGCAGCTGTGTTAGCTCACAGAGCACAGCTGGCGGGACAGCTGCCCAGCCTGCCAGCTCCTGCAGAAAGCTCAGTGGCACTGACATAAAGCAGACTCCTTGTTGCGGTACACACATAAAGGGAGCAAAACATAACAGCATTGTCTGCCAAGCTGCCCATTTCCATTTCAAGATGCAAATCTTCAGCCTTGTTCTCCCAAGTTGAGGCAGGTAAAATGTTGCACTAGCTTTGTCCATGGTGACTAACAGGAAAGAAACACCAGTGCATTAAATGAAAGGGATGGGACTGTTACAGGAGGCCTTGCCATGTGATTAAAACCAGAGGAACAAAGATCAGAACTTGTGGTGCTGCCTCCCAGTCTCAGCTGCTTCTGGTCTCCCCCATCTCACAGATGTAATTTTAACTAATCTGCCATTCCTGTCCCTTGCTTCTCTGCTCTGCAAACACACTGCTGGCTTCTCTCCTCTCTGCCCGTACCCTGGGTCGTTTCCAGCACTGATCACTTTCAGCCAAAGCCCTGCAGGATCTGTGTGTACATGTTTTCAATCCCCAACAGTGGAAGCCAGGACCACAGAAGACCTGAAGGAGGAAGGTCATTGCGGGCCTAGGTGCTGGTATCTTGGGGAAAAAGCAAAGCTGTGCCAGAGCTTCATAGCACCTGTGTGAGGCAGGTGTTCTTACTCCATAATGTTGGAGGGCAGTAGGAAATGCAGGGAATTACGTCTCAGAGTACGTGGGTGTTCTCCAGAGTCCTTCTGAAGCCCACCCCCAAGCTCCATGCTGCCACAGATGCTCTTATCCCCTTCCAAAGTTCTGTCTGGGGCTTGTATCATTCCGTGCCCATCAAACCGGCTCCTCAGATGAAGTTAGTGTATATAGGTGAAGAGGTTGTCTGAGCCAGGGAGCTACAGAGAGCCCCTGGCAAGGCAGTGAATAAACTTAGACCCCTCTCTGTGGTTCTTGCCTCACGGAAGCAGCTATTGAGGACACTGGTGGGATTGATTTGTAGCATCTACCTAGGTAATTGCTTCTTGAGTGTACTTCTTGTCCTCTTCCACTGGGCTCAGTGTTGCATTCAATGGCAAGAACATATTTCTGACATCTCTCCCCAGAGACTCTCAATCTTCTGTACCACAGAGAACTATCTCATTTCACCCCATGCATATAGCTTTCTTCAAGATGGTTCCCATTGTGAGCTCCTTGGGGAATGAGCGCAGGTAAGCCCACGCTGCTTCATCCCACTTTGCCAGCTCTGGTCCCAGCATACACCAGCACATGAGCAGCGATCCCAAAGTTTCTTTGCCAGCCTGGTGCTGGTAAACAAACACAAAAGGCAGAAACAATTCATTAGCAATTCATGCCCCTGGGAAGGAATGTTTGGATTTTTTATTTTTTCACAATAGATTCCATCCAGTTCTATGCTTTTCAGCTTATTATGCAGTGTAGGATGGAGAAAAAATACAAATACTTATTTACATACAGGGATCAGAAGAACTCAAGACGATCAGAACAACTTTATTAAGTCAGATCAAAGCCTAGATATCTCAGCATCCTCATAAAAATGTGTGTGTAAGGACAGCATAATATCATGGCAGGCAGGTGTGATGCTCCCCTCCTGCATTCTTCCCAGTCTACAAATATTAGCGAATTATAGGCTTGATCCTCATTGAATCTGTCTTTCATTAACCCATTCAGTCTCACCTTGGGCTCAGGCAACTTTTAGCAGCCACAGAAGCCTCTGAGAAGGAGTTCCCCAGCTAAATGAAGACTTGTCACCTCTGATTTGCTTTGAATCTATTCCATGAATCTTCCTTTGATGCACTGCAGCGCTTGAGTTGTAAGAGATCTGCAGACAGAGCCCAGGTCCAAAGATTTTTCTCTTACAACCTTCTGCAAGGTTTGTTATTTCTGCTCTGTTCAGAGGCTAGCACATTAGAGACCTCAGGCCATTCCCGTAATACAATGGTCAGAGCAAAATGCTCTGCCTTTGTTTCTGCTCACTGCAGTAGACCCCATCTCTGCTGCTCATTGTTTTAAGATTCTTTTCTATTAATAGCAGAAACAGACATGCCATTTCATTAATTCTATTCAAATTAATGCCTTTCATTATACTCCAAACACAACATCAAAGGCTTAGATTGCACCCTGGCCCTTTGTGAGACAGAGAGAGTTCTGGTATAAAGATTTCCATCAGAATAGACGTTTGATGGGAGAAAGCTTTTTTGTCCATCAGGAAAGATAAGTTTCTTAATGGGATTAGAGGCTTTGGTTCTTGTGGATGAGTGACTGCAGCAGCCTAGGAGGTCCTTTCCAATGGCAAATTTTGCCTCACAATTCACCGTGAGGAAACATTCCACATTGTGAGTATTCTGCTTTTATTTTGGTTTTGTCTGAGAGAAAGGTCTCTTTTTCCAGGACTCCCAGGTCCTAGTGTTGGCTGACATAACATAGGGATCATGATGTGTCTTGGAGAGAACACATCCTTGATGGCCAGAAGGAAAGAATCTCAGGTATGACTGTGTCTGCAAGGATTCCTTTGCAGGCTTTACCAGCCACCCTTCTCCACTAGCAGATGCAACTGCTAAAGAAAGAGGATCAAGACCAAGCACAGTGGAGGTGGTCTTCTCCTGGGGTACAGGAGGCTTAGGTTGTAGGGCTGTATTTTCCCTTGACTCTGTCCATGACCCTTTGCTTTCGATCAAGAGAAGTACTGGGGAATTTGGGATCATTCATGTGGTGACTCCAACCCTTGCATGAGGCATTTAGAGGGAGGGGTGGCTTGGTAGCTGTGTGCACATTTCCTCCTGGAGCACCTGCAGGTGGGGAGCCATCCACCACAGGCTCAGTTCTGGGAGCATCCCAACATGTGGCTGGTCCTGCAGAGAGTGCAAAATGTACAAAGTTGGGTCCTCAGAGCATGGCCTGGTTGGAATCTTGCCTTATTGCAGCACCACACTGCAGTTTCTTTCGCCCTCTCTGACCCCATTCTCCATATAGGGATCATCGACCCAGACCCTCATGCCTACGTCCCTGGAGCCTGCAAAACAAGCAGGATGTGCTCCATCCAAGCCAGGACTGATCCCTGGGAATGCTGACACCTCCCTGGGCTTATGCTTCATTGTGCACGTTTCTATTATGCAAACTAGCACTAAATGTCCTTGTAAGTAAAGGAAGAAACTACATCTCAGTTCATTGCAGGGAATGGGCTCACACATTCCTTGTATGTAGTAAATTCTGATTTTCCTATTTTGCTGTTTTCTCCTCATCAGAAACCTTTGATTGGGTTACTCTTCATCTTTGGGTCTATAAAGGCTCTTAATAAAGGCCTATTAGTGAGCTAAACAGAAACATTTACTCCTTAAAGGACCTCATTATGCAATTGTAGCTAAGCAGAACCTGCTGAAATGCCTCTGCATGTTCCTAGTTAAGAAATTCAGTCTGTGTTTGAAACAGCAGATTATGACCCCCTCTGGCCAGTGGTAACTTGGAGGGCAGAGCTCCACCTGGTTGCCACCACCAGGAGATACTCCCTCACTTCATGTAGCCCAATTTCACCACATTTTGGATCCACCTGTGGCTCCTTATGGTATGTCAGTCCAGTATATGACCAGGGCTGGAAGCTACTGTTTCCTTCATTGTTTGTTTCAGTGGTTAGTCGGGCTTGCAGTGAAAAAGCTCTGCTTTCCTTCTGAATTGAATTTTGTCTGCCTGAATTGAATTCTGGCTGCTGGTTCTGGCTGGTATCATCCTTTGCTAGGTTAAAGAAATGGTTTTTGTTCCTCATTGTAATGGTTTAACCCCAGATGGCAACTAAGCCCCACATAGCTGCTTGCTCATTCCCCCCACATAGGGATGGTGTAGAGAATGAGCAGAGTGTAAGTGAGAAAACTCATGGGTTGAGATAAAAACAGCTTAATAAGTAAAGGAAAATAAGGAATTCATCCACCATTTCCCATCGGCAGGCAGGTGTTCAGCCATCCCAGGAAAGCAGAGCTTCATCCTGCCTATCAGCTACCTGGGGATACAAACACCATCACCCCAAACAGCCTCCCCTTACTCCCTCCCCTTACTCTTTCTTCCCCCAGTTTTATATGCTGACCATGACACCACATGGTATGAAATATACCTTGGGACATTTGAGGTCAGCTGTCCTTTCTGTGTCCCCTCCCACCCTCTTGTGCCCCTCCAGCCAACTTGCTGGTAGAGTGGGATGAGAAGCAGAAAAGCTTTTGACTCTGTGTAAGCGCTGCTCAGTGATAATTATCAATGCTGTTTCCAGCACAAATCCCAGTCACGGCCCCATAGGAGCTGCTGTTAACTCAATCCCTGTCAAACCCAGCAGACTGATGAAGGTGTTTACACAGTTTATTGTCCCACCTCTCCATCTCTTTTTTGATCAGTTAGGTTGGGTAAGTTGCCTTCATGTTACAAACCTCCAGTCTTGCTGTTCCAAAGTCTTTTAAAGATATGAGAACAGAGTCAGGGTCCAGCCTCACCTTGACACCACTCCAGGAACCCCACTCACAGCCCTAGGTTTCATCCTGCAGCCTCCTGCAGCTCTGCCATTAATCAAGGGAAAAAATTATGCTTGTTTTCCTTTTTCTTTTCAGCTAGAGAAACACCATCCCTAAAGCAGAGCTCACTAGAAAGACTACTGAAATAATAGAAACCTTCCACTGGCTTACACAGCATTAAGCGTGGCCTTTGCTGGTGGATCCTGAAGAAACTAGCCCTTTATTTTCTCTTCTTAATTTGAAAGGGCAATGTTTCATGTCTGGTTTCTGGTCCATTTATTTTTATTTTTCCTCCAGATGTCTTCCCATGGATCACCAATAAACATTCAAGCAAACACGTAACTGAAGTTAAATAGTGTCTTTTAAAAACCAGATATCCTCCCTGACGCCTAAATGGTAGATTATTTGCTTACACTGTTAACTCGTACTGCTGTATGTGAAGAAAGGGTTTTATCTACACTCAGGGAGGTAATGTAGCAGTTTGTAGCCCTGTGAATTAGGGCATCCAACACAAGAAACAGCAATAAGGAGTGCAAAGACCAACCCCACTAATTTCTCCATCAGTCACATAATATTTGTGTGCACCACAGGACATCACAACTTTAAGATGGGTAAGGGACACCTCATAAAGCCACCCATGGTTATCCCCTCAGTTTTTGCGCTCTTTACCCAGTGTGACTACATTTCTGCTTCCTACCACTGGATTTTTAGCTGTCTTTTTCCAGTAAATCAAAGTACCATGTATTTCCTGAGACCTTTTTTCAATGCACAGACTGATAGGTGATGACCAAATTGCCTCTTAATCTTCCCTTGAATAAATAGCACAAGTGAACTTCTCACTAGAAAACAACCACGCCCAAATCAAGTCATTATAGGAGCAATTTTCTTACCCTCTTCTAATTAACTAAAGGTCTTCTTTGCATGTAGGACTCCAGAGTTGGATGCAATATCAAGTAGGAGGATAGCAGCAATCTCCTAGTTCTTGCCTACTGTCTTGCTGAAAGATTCAAAGATACCATTCAGACCCTTCCTTATAGCAGTGAACTGAATATCTATTATTAACCTTCAGTCATTTGAAGACTGACTGCCTTCTGAGATACAGTTCCCTGCCTTCATTTTAAGTTTGCTGGCCTGCATGTGGAATTCTTCAGAGTTTGCAGTAGAAGAGAGGGTTTATTAAGAGGGGCAACTGTGATGCTCAAGGAAAGAGCATCTCATTGTGTGAGGTTAATATTACACCCTGAATGTGGTGTAAGTCATCTCTGAGCTGATGCAAATGGAAATGGCTAAATAATTCTCAATGGACCTGTCCAACTGGCACTTGTTTTAGGTCTCAGAGCTGTCACTCAGGAAGATGACCTGTATACTGTGCATTCACTTTTGTCAAAACAGTGTTGTTATTAGTGTCACTTGATACTGGGAGATGAGAGGAAACTGTCACTGGCTTTGTCCTTCCTGCATTTTTCTTGAATTGATGGTTCCCAAACCTCTGTATTGATGGATCACTCTCACATGTCAAGGTTTCTTATCATCAAACCTACAATTTAGAACATGAAGGGTAGTATTCTCCTCTCACTTTAGATAGGTATTTGGTCTAAATGAACTTTTTGGGCTTCTCTAATACCGGTGGAGAAAAACAGTAATCTCCAGCAGGTGAGATGGCACTCCTACAGCAATGGGATGAACTATTCCTTGGCATGGCCAGGCTCTCTTGGTGGGTTGCTAGACTGCTACCAAAGCCCATAGACACAGCCTTCAGCTGCCTAAAGCTGAATGATGCATATCCCACTCTTCACCTTAATCTGATTTACCACTTATACTGGTGTCCTGGACATCCTACCTCTGAACCTTCATAGCCCAGTTTACTGCAGTCTTATTCCAGCTTGCAATGTCCCCAGCCCAGCATTGTGCCTGGCCTGCAGCAGAAACATCACACTACACACTCAGCTGCTTCTTTCTGAGCCCATCAAAGAGACCCAGGTCTGCACTTTACTGGGCACCTGCCTCCATGGTGTTTCATGAGTTAAAGCGGATTCTGATCAGCAGCAGATGCTGCACCTCGCTCTTGCTGTGATCAGCATCTGGCAGAGAGAAAATGGCTTAAACTAGACTCTGGAAAAATTAATTGCTGAAATTTAAGTGACAGAATAATAATTATGATAATTGCAATAATTGCAATAATTGATAGTAATGGTTCCTCTTTGCATGCCCCTGGGGAACTTGCATCACAGGCCAGCTCTGCAAGGTGCTCTATAAACACACAACAAGGAAAATTTCCTGGAAACAGGAGCACAGAAGCATGTACAATTCCTGTTCTCACCCTTTGCATCACTCTCCGTGCTGCCAGAGACAGGCAGTAGGAGTAAGGGGACCTTTGGTCTGCCCAGTTTTGGGTTCACATGGTAACCTCACTTTCCTTAAACCACTAGGAACTAGCAGATATTTAGGGAAAATGCATGAAAACAGTAAGACCAGTTTCAGGCAGTGGCTGTAGGGCACAGAGAGATGTGGTTTGCCAATATTGGGGCAAACATCATGACAAAATCAAGCATGCTGAAGGGAATTCACAGACACTAGCTCCATAGGCAAACACACAGGACAGCTGGTTTGGGAATAGCTCAGTTGGAGGGATGCCAGGATTGAGAGACAACCGCAGGTGGAAATTACTGCCCAGCTCTGGGAGGTGATTGGCAGGGAATGATCAGCCTCAGGCAGCTTTTCCATATGTGCACCACCAAGACAAGCGATGGGGGTTCTGCACTGCCTTTGCATTCCCAAAGACCATCTGCAGAGGGCAAGGAAAAGAACATCATGGCAATTTTTCCTTTAGATAAATTTTCAACCTAAACAGAGGTTTCCGATGTGCAGCTCTTAATTGTCGTGTCTTAGAAGTGTGGTGGACAAAGAGCTGTGGAGACCCAGGAAATTTAAGGCAGACATTGCAATTATGGTAATTAGTTTTGACCTCCTGCAGGACCTGATATATGGAATTACAGCAGTCCCACAAGGCACTCACGACTGGGCAGTGACATGAGATGTACACTCAGAGAACCATCCAGTCTTGACTTCAGAACCTTGAGTGATGGATTATCTTTTCCATTCTTGGAAATTGCTCCAGTGGTTAATTGCTCAGACTATTAATTAAAAAAAAAAAACAACAAAAACCCTGCACCTTATTTCCACCTTTCATTTTTCCAACTTCACCTTCCAGCCATTGGACCTCAATTTGTTTTGTCTGCTCATTTAAAGAGGACTGTAATATCAAATACTATCTTCCTGTGTAGATACCTACAGATCAAATTACTTATCTTTCACTCTGGTGGGCTAAACAGAATAGCTTCCTTCACACTCATTTCCAAGGCTTTTTTTCCTATGCCTCCTATGATTTTCAGAGCTCCTTTTTTCAGCCATTCAGTTTTTAACATCTTTCCAAAAGCTGAACAGCAAACTTAAAGATGATGTTCAAACAAAGATCTTGCCAATGTCTTGCATACCAAGAAATCATGTTTTGTTTCAATCCCATGCAGGCAAATGTAAAGATCAGGTGGTCTGCAAAATAATAATACTTTAATTTTTTTTCTTGAATTTAATTTATACTTGTTTTGAAAACTGTGATCACATAATAGGTAAAGTTGGAATGGACTATAGTGTGTCATGTGGTCAAAACTCCCTGCTCAAGTAGGGCCACTCTAGAGCACATGGGTCAGCAGTGTGTCCAGACAGTTCTTGAATACCTCCAGTGAGGGAGAATCCACAACTTCTCTGAGCAATCTGTTCCAGTGCTCAGTGACTTGCACAGTAAATAAGTTCCTCCTCATATTCTGGTGGAACTTCCTGTGCATCAGTTTCTGTCTGTTGCCTCTTGTCCTATTGCTTGGTGCTACCAAGAGCCTGGCTCCAACCTCTTGACACCCTCCATTTAAATACTTGCAGACACTGCTGAGGTCCCCTCTCAGTCTTCTCTTCTCAAGGCTGAACATGCCCAGTTCCTGCAGCCTTTCCTTGTAAGAGAGATGCTCCAGTTCCTTAATAATCTTGTAGCCCTCTGCTGACCCTACTCCAGGAGCTCCATGTCTCTCTTGTACTGAAGAGCCCAGCATTGGACACAATACTCCAGTTGTGGCCTCATGAGGGCTGAGTAGAGGGGCAAGATCACTTCCCTCGACCTGCTGGCTACACTTTTCTTAATGCATCTCAGGATACCATTGGCCTCCTTGGCCCCCAGGGGACACTGCTGTTTAAGGGGCAGCTTGTTGTCCACCAGAGCCCCGCGGTTGCTCTCCCCAGAGCTGCTTTCCAGCTGCTGTGCTGCTGCATGGGGTTATTCTTCCCCAGGTGCACTTTTCTTAATGCATCTCAGGATACCATTGGCCTCCTTGGCCCCCAGGGGACACTGCTGTTTAAGGGGCAGCTTGTTGTCCACCAGAGCCCCGCGGTTGCTCTCCCCAGAGCTGCTTTCCAGCTGCTGTGCTGCTGCATGGGGTTATTCTTCCCCAGGTGCAGGACCCCCACTTGCCTTTGTGGAACTTCAGACAATTCTTTCCTGCCCATCTCTACAACTTGTCAAGGTCCTTGTAAGAGGCTGCACAGCAGCACCCTTGTGGAGATGCTTGGGAATGAACACAGGATCTAATGTTAAAAAAGGATTTTTTTTCTATTTAAAAGAAAAACAGAAGGATTTTTTGCTATTTGAAGATTTATGATTGCCTAAAAGGTCCCATAATGAAAGCATGAACATAACAAACTTAGTCTAAGTAAACAGAAACTAATAAAGTAAACAAAAACAATAAATGAAAGCTGTAGAAAATTAATCAAAACCTGAAAATATGCAAGGAAGTAATTTTTCTCTTCTCAATACAATTTCCATAGGGGAGATCAGGCTAATTAAAATGGTAACTTTCATCTTGGTTCCACAGTTTTGCCCTTATTATAAAATCCCTCCCTGTGTTAAGTTGGCACCATATTCTGGAGTCCTTTACTTCTTTGGTTTGGTAGGATCCTGAGGAAACCAGTGCTGGGTTGGTCCCTCAGAGCATCCCAACCCTGCAAATGTTTGGTCACTTCTGATCAGCAGCGCATGGGGAGGAGCACGAACACAACAAGCCCAGAAATCTGTGGTTCCCGAGCCTGCCAAAACTTGAGAAAGAGTTAATACAACAAATGGGATAAAGGGCACTTCTGGACATAATTTACTCGGATTTTTCTAAAGGCTTTTTGGTGGAGTTCCTCACAGGAGACTCTTAAGGAAAATAAATATCTGCAGGATAAGGGGCAGTATCCTGTTGTGGGTCAAAAATTGCTCCAGCAATGGGATATGAAGGGTTGGACTGAATGAATGATCCTTGGAGTGGGGGGAGATTAGATGGGAGAGACTCGAGGGACTAGCTTTGGGAGGGGCATAACTGAAAATATTTCTTAATGGTTTGGAGAAACAAGTGGACAGGAGGTGAAATCTTTCCAGGTGGCATCATACTGTTTAGGGTTTTATTTGTTAATAGAAGAAGGAAAGAAACTGGTGAAAGGACAGAAGAAAAATGAAGGATTGTGAGAAGCCCTAAAAAAATTTGTTCAAACTGGGAGACGGAACAGCTGGAAAACTGTAAGTGAGATAAATGCAAAACTGATCAGCCATGGAAGCCTGTGTGCAACTCACAAGGGCTCTGCAGGGATGGGCTTGAGCTTAGCTCTCTCTCTCATGGGAGAACAAGCCTACTAGTGTGGCAGAAGGATGAGCCATCAGGGGCCAGCAGATGCTAGGGCTGAGAAAAGACAAATTAAAAGCAATCCCCCCAAATGGAAGTCCCAGTCTGGGAGGTGAAGATCTTGACCCAGAGGTGGGAGGGAAAAGAGGAAGTGAAATATCTGGAGGTGTAAAAAAAATCCAGTTGTAAAAAATATTGTAGCCATTCTTCATTCCTCAGAAGGCTGTGAGATGAGTAAGTGTGAGGAACATATGGGTGTTGGGTTTTCTGTGTCACCACAGTCATGAGAGCTTGACAAGGGGTGTCAAGGTGAGGGTAGTTCTTCCTTCAGCTTGCACAAGTCATTGGAAAAGTGGTCTGAGACTGAGCTCATGAAACTCTGAGACATCTCAGAGCATCTGGTCTAGGGACAAAGGAGAGCCGTAACATTCCTTTTGATGGAATCACAGAGATATGCAGTGATTTTAGCAGTTTATTGTACAAGGGGCTTTGATAGAGCTGAGAAGGTGACCCTGGTGCCCTGAACACCATGGTAACGCTCAGAGCCTCAAAAAAGAGTCTTTTGGCTGGTGAGAAAGAAGATTGCAGAGTGAGAAAATAATTAGAGAGCCTAGATGATTTATCAGGTGGTGTTTTACAGTGTGCATGTAGTTGCCTGCTTGCCATGGTACACCTCCTGGCCATGGTGATTCCTGGCTATGGTTTGCCTCCTGGCCACATCATGTGGCCAGGCTACATCAAGGACCAGGTGCTGGCATTGCTGGACAGGCATTTTGCACGCCATGCTGCTGTGCATTTTGTCCTCATGCCAGCCTGCCCTGTCAGCAAACTGGTAACCCTTCTGCTGAGATGAATTGTTCCTGTGTTGACCAGAGGATGCCCACAAAGCCCAGGTTCCTCTGACTGAGAGGCACAGAGCAATAGGTTTGAAGCTTGCAATAGTATGAAATCCAGAGCTGCACAGGTATTTTGTCCACAAGTAGGGCCAATGAAATCAAATTTTCCTGAATTTCTTTCCCCCACTCAGCCTTCCTTAATCAAGTTTCTCAGTGTTTCACATTTCTGCACCACCTAAGACAGTAACTGCATTTTGTTGATGATGCCTGACTGGAAAGGAACCAGCATATGCTTCTGAGTGTCCAAGCTCTCTTGAACATGCAGTGTCTTTTCTCAGGCCTTCTGTTGGGCATGTTTTCCGCTGCTGTTCATCATCCTTCACATTTTGCAGTTAGCTCAAGAATGCATTGAGAGAAACAAGCAAACATGTTTCTGATTACTATCTAGGGTGAAGATCTGAGGTGCCTCTGCTGCTTCAAGGCTGGAGCCTGATTTCCAACAAACACATCACAAGAGGCAAAAACCAACCTCACTTTGGCCTCCCATGCTGCTCGTCATCCACCAGCATGTTTACCAGGACGTAGTCCTCAAAAGTGTTTCAAAGCATGCTGTTAGAGCTCCTCACAGCACGCTGTCCTTCACCTCCAGACCCATGGGGATGTCATTTGCCACTGTTGCTGAGTATGCTTTGAAATCAAACCTCTCAATGCAGTGAGCTTCCAGCTGGAAAATGTCTGCCTCTGGGCAACATGGAAACCATCTAATTCAAGTGCATGTGTGATTGCTGTAGCATCTCAGCATTTGTCAGTACTTATCCCTGCAATGCCTTTGCAAGGTGGACAAGTGCATCTGACCTCCTTTTATCAATGGGGTACTTAGCCCCCTCTCAAACCCAAAGTGCTTTGCTCACAGGCATCAACAAAACTCCTGGTGGAGTAGACTTGAAAGCAAACCTTATCCTTTCTTACCTCTTAAACTCCTCTTCACCCAAGCTCTTCACAAGGTTTAAAGCATTTTAAATCTTCTGATAAAAGATTAAAAAAAATCCAGCTGCTGTATTGGAAAACATGTAAATAATTCTTGCATTTTGCCTTTTGACTACTTTCCCCGTGACAAAATCCAGCCAGTGTGGGGGATAAGGAGCACTTTCACCCAGCCAGAGCAGGAGCATATTGGCAATCAGTTTTAGGCAGGTAGTTCATATCTCCAGTGTTCTCCTTCCCAACAGTTTTCCTGCTGTATTGCAGCTTCTTTAACAAGTTGCATGAGTTTTGTTCTTTATCCTCAAAAAGCCTTCACAGTGTTCTCAGAAGAAACCATTTCTTTTATGACACATTGCTCTTAGGAGTAGCTTTCCAGGTTTAGCTGCATGACGTGATAACCGAAAACAAGCAGGAACAAGATTATTTAAGCCATAGCCCACACTCTTGAGGTGTACTGTCAGGGACTGGGGATTTCAAAACTCCTCTGTCTCCCCCCAGTCTCCTGATTCCTGGAGCAAGCAGAAATTTTGATGGTGTTTTTGGACATGGCCTGTAACACCAAGGCTCAGTCCTTGCAGCCTCCCGCATTGTACTGACCTTTTGGCCAATGTAGAGCTGCTTCACAGCACTAACAGAAATTCTGAAATCTTAAGGCCAGATGGGAACTTTGGATCAGTTCTTCAAACTGGCAGTATAACACGTACAACAGAGTTTCATCCAATTATGCCAGCACGGAGCCTAGGAACATGTGATCATTGCAGCTGGTTAAAAAAATACTAATTACTTTTCAGAGAATATACAAACTATATATCAAATATATATGCTAACATATGCAAATTTTCTTCTGTGCAAAAAATAAAAGTCTAGGGGGGTTCAGGATGTTTTTACTGTCAGTGTACATGTCAGTTTGGAGCATTAAGAAAATGTTCCTGAAATAAAAGACATCTTTTCCTTCCTGATGAAATTACTGAAGACAGTATCTAAGAACAGGCTCATTTTGTTTTAAAAAAAAAGAAAATGTGAAGTAACTCCAGCTGCTTTTCTACTCTGTGACCTTGAGGGAGCAGTTCATGTATGTGGTAGAGGTTTCCAGTCCCTGAGGAGATGTCCAGGAGATTCCACCAGGCCTTTCAGGGGTACAAGGGGCTGTCTTCTATCTGCCAGCCCTGTGCAGATGTTTTGGTCCTTAGGGATGTCCCCAAGGGCACCAGAGGCTGTGTCTTCTGTTGCAATAAGG
Organism: Acanthisitta chloris; assembly: GCF_000695815.1. Lineage (NCBI taxonomy): Eukaryota > Metazoa > Chordata > Aves > Passeriformes > Acanthisittidae > Acanthisitta > Acanthisitta chloris. The sequence continues at coordinate 15,327 of NW_008662205.1, forward strand.
CATGTATACACACTACAACAGAAAATGCACAGCAGTTGGGGAGCTGTACTCTGCAGAGAGGCTTGCTGATGAATGCCTCCATCCTTGGCTCACAAATAATGTGGAGACAGTCATTTTAATTCCTGTGACACCTTTCATCCTCCGCCACGCTGCTCCCCACAAGTCATCTGGATGACAGTCTCTGCATGAGCAGCATCAGCATTTAGCAGGTCTCAGCCCATCACAGCCTCCAAGGGAGCACATTTGCACCCCCAGCATCCGGGGGACAGGGCACTGCGGGGTGCCACCCTCCCTCCTAAAACTGCTGCACAACAGAGCTGGCAAGTGACTGAAATTTCAAGCACAAGCAGAGAAGCAGACATCTCCAGCATTTCCTACCCCTCATGGTGCAGGCGGCTGGTTCCTCCCCTTCCCTGAATGTGAAGCACCCAACAGAGTCCTTGCCTGCCTTTGTCAGAGTCTTTTTCCCAAACCTCTGGAAGAAGAGGGAACCTCCCATCCTATGCAGTCTCTTTCCATGACCTTAATGCAAATTGTTTGAGACTAAGGACATAATAGGAAAGAAGCTGGGAACTGAGCCATGCTATAAGGATAAGTGACTTGTCAGGTTATTGCAGTTATATCCTGTCCTTTACACAGGGAACAGCCTTAGGATACTGAAGACAGGGCTGCTAGCATGTACATGGGAGGGACACAGGAGAGGTTCTGGCAGTGGGGTGGCCTGCCAGCACTGACCAGAGGGCAAGAAAAGGTGTCATTCACTATGGAGAACATGATGGGATGCCTAGAACAAATGTAGCCTGTCTCTCTTGGAGCTTCCATCTCTGGAGGGAGCTGTGCCTCATGTGACTAGTTACAAACATTGAACTCATGTTGTGTGGCTCCACTTCTTGGCTCACTCATCAGCATCCAGGAGAAACATCAAGTTCACCATGCTAGGTCTCCTCTGCAGTATGAACCAAGAGGGAGTTTTGGCAAATTTTGCTGGTGGTGCTCCATCAACCTGTCTTCATTATGGAAACCTAAAGCATCATCTCAGGGAAGCAGCCTAAATCTGCAGACACCTCTCCAAAGGCTGCAATGGTATGTTGGTGTGGCCAGGGACAGGAGTCTGGAGTGCAACCAGCACGCCTGGATGCCTGAATGAAAAGCCAGCGTGATGGCATTTTGGCTGTTACTAAGAGACTCAGGTCCATGCTTGGCACTATTTATGTCTCTTACCTCAAGCCAAAAAAGTTAGTTCTCCCACGCAGAGAACAAGGGTCACTTGTTTCATTCCAACTTCTTCTCCCACTTTGCAAAACATCTCCTGGATCTCCTCTCTGATTTCACAGCTTTGGCACTTCACATACCAATGCCAGCAAGAGGGCTGATTTCTGATTTATACTCAGTTCTACCTGGAAGGGTCTTGGAGTAGGAGTGAGGTATCCTGGAAAAATGTCCTCTCCCACCTGTACCCTGGCACAGTCCTTCCTCCACCAGGCATCCAGCAAGTTGCTGCCAGGGAGAGATGCACTTGTGATATTTGCATAGGGGTCAGGATCATGGATGATGTGACCCTTCACAGAAGATGGCATGTGATACCACCCAAGCTGCGCTAGGCCTCCCTCTAGCACCTAGCATGTCCCCTCTCTTTTAAGACTGTTGGGATTTCTTTGCACATTCAGGTGTTGTGGGCTCCGTCTTGCATGTGCAACAATATCCTAGTGGTAAAGTAGGCCACTCAGAGAGCTCCTTTTTCCAACTCATGTTTTCTGGGGTTTAAACACTTGGAGATTGCCTTCAGTGTTGCAGTTCTCACATCTCAGAGAGTCCCATAGCCCACATGCTCCCAAAAATGTGGGCTTCAATGTGCCACACTGATTTTTTTCCTGGAAAGTCTGGCCAGGAACACAGATCATCATGAACATGGTCACACCTCTCCTTGCAGATCCCCAGGAACATCTCTGCTAGAGCAAATTTTTTTCCCCTGGCTGGCAGTGCTGCTGAATGACATTATTCTGATTAATAATGTATTCAGCCATGCTGGAGCACATGGGTCACAGACCCCTCCAGCAGAGAGAGACTCAGAGCTGATGGCAGGTGTCAGCAGACAGGGAACCAGTGTAAATGAAGCCATCAAAGATTAAGAGGAAAAGCAGGCACAGTGAGGTCTGCAAGGGAAGGAAAATTATTATTGTAGGCAGATGGAAGGGGAGGGAAGTGGGAAACAGAACAAACTCCATTGTGAAGAATTGAAGCCCCTTTCCTCAATACCCAGCTGCTGCTTGACTTCAGCCTCAGCTGCACACAGCTGAACACTTACCTCAGGCTCTGTTCCCATTTGGATTTATAACAGGGGGGGTTCCCTCATCACTCCCATTCACTCTCTCTGGTGCCCCTTGTCTATCTTCCCTCTACCAGCAAGTGAGAGCTCACCAGACTCAATTTTAAAACCTTGGTGGGTCCTCTGCACTCTGCCTTTGGCCACTTTCCCTCCCTGTAGGGTACAGGTGAGCTGTGGGAATTGAAGTGAACCATTCACTTTTCACCCACCACCCAGCAAGCTGCTCCATTTTGCCCATGCCTCAACTTCCCCAGCTGCCCGCTGGCCACGGAGCACCCTTGCAGCAAGCCAGCAAGGCTGACTGAACCAATCTTTGTGAATTGCTTTCTAATCCCCAGAGAAAATGGCAAAGTATGATTAATATGACTATTTATTTTGCAGGCATGCAAGAGGTAAAGGTGGAAGTGCTGAGACATTTATTTGATTTGGCAAATTAACACATCATAAGACATAACCATAAAAAATGCACAGCCTCCTAAAATTGCTTCACTACCCCCCACCCGCCCCCTCCATCCTTGTTGGATGAGCTGTAATGAGAGAATAAGGTAACAGAGCTGTCAAGATAATCTTTCCTGTTACACTCCATGTAGTTGCAGGGATGGAAGTTGCAAAAATAACACATTTTGTAGTCTTCAGGCTAGACCTCCCCATTAGTGAGTAAGGCTGCACAGCCCTGCTGTTTTCCAGGCACTTGCTCCATGTAAGGAGTGCCACCCACTGAGGAGTGAACTATTCTCCATCCCTCTGCTTTCCATAGTCAGGTCACCCTGTCCAACACTGACATGCAGCAGGAGGAAGTTAGTGCAAGACATCACCTACTTCCTAAACAAGGCTCGTCCTCAAAGTTCCTCCCCCGGAGAAGCACACTGGGCTGGATCAACAGCTCATGGAAATCCTGGCACAGCTGTGGATTTGGGAGAACTCTTCTCCCCAGGGGTCTGATGCTTGCTTGCTGACACTGCCATTTGATGAGAAGTTGATGACAGGTTTCAATGCATCACATTAGGAGCATACTAATGTCCTGTCCAGGCAGCCAGAAGATGCCAGAGGTCAGCAATGCTGGATGAGTCCAGCCTTGCCAGAGCTGGACACAAAATGCAAAGCATGTAAGCCAATGCCAACCATCTCCACCTGCCTCTCTTAGGCATGGAAGTCTTCTTGAGCTCCCTGTTGTAAGGTAAGGTTGATCTCAAGACATGATAAGTTTATTTCTCTCCACAGATGAGAAGGTGAACCTCTGCTGACAGATCAAGTTTCAACACTTACAAGATGGAATTGCAGTGTTGGTGCCTGGAGTAGGGGACATCATTGCCAAAACCAGGGTGGGTCTCCAGCCCAGTAGGCCTATGCCTGAGACAGGTTGGCATGAGGTCTTTTATAACCAGAAGGAGAAAGCTGGAAGTGGCAGGTCTGGCATCATGCCCCAGGATTAAGTTTTAAGTCTCAAGGCTAATATGACTTATGCTCTACACCACCAAGACTGACTCAGGGTTCTGGGGAAGCACTTATCCTTTATCCTATGTGAAGCATCTACTGCTTTGTACTTGAGGTGTTCATCAGCCAGCTGGGTGTGTCAGAGAGGTCCTGGAGCAGAACAAAAGTGGGTAACAGCCAAGGATGCACCGGGGCAAAGGGATGAGACTGTCCATGTTCAAACCTGACCTGTGATTTCAGGCTATGGTTATCACTGGTGACAGTACTGTCTGGCTTCTCGTGTGTTTCAGGGCAGGATGCAATTGTGTCCATGCACTCAGGAGCTCAACTGGCTCTTGCAGTTAATAGCCTGACATATCTTACAGCTTACAGCTTGGGGCTGCCTTCTGCCCCTGCAGTTTTCCAGGCACTGGTCAGGTCTGTGTGAGCAGCACGTGTCCTTAAATGTAACATGATATATGTTGGAATTAAATGTCAACTTAATTCTAAATCAAGGGGCTTGTCTTTCACAGGCTCCTGCTGCCCTACTAATAACCCTGACACATTTCAAGGCAGAGCTGGAGTCTTTTTCCCCCAGATACCCTATGACCAAGCCTATCCTCTTAATACTGGCAACTGGGAGACAGTCACATGTTCCTCACAGCCCTGGGACAACAGGGCTCTGTGGCTTTGTCACCTAAGCAGGATTTTGCCAAGAGCTGATGGGAAGACATCTCTTCCCCTGAGCAGAACAATGGTGGACTTCATGTAGTGAGTGCTGAATTTCTAACAGGAGAGATCCACAGCAGCTTCCCCACCTGACTCATGGCATGGTCAGTGCTGCAGAGGGTGAGGCCAGCTGGGATCCTGAGAAAGTATGACTATATTTACATCCAGCCACACTGGGCTCTGGCAACCCAAAACCAGGGAGAGCTCCCATCAATGTGTGAGCTGGTAACTGACCCTGGAGCATGCAAAAGGGAAACAGCGTTAGTAAAAGTGAAACCTAAAGACTGCAAACACATGTGCTGCTGCCAATAAGGAGGGGAAGTATTTTGAATTCAGTTGAGGTTTTCTCTGGCTCAGGGTGACCTTTAGAGAGCCCACATCTCAGGTCACTGTTTCCAGCAGAGCTGGCATTGCAGTCAGCTCACCATTCTCATCATGATCTTTTCTTTTCTTCTTCAGCTGAAATATTTATGCAGGTTTTTAAGGGTGTAGCTTTCATCACTCCAACCAAGAGGAAATGGTCATATCACAAAGCAGGCTACAGTATATGACCCTGGGGATAGCAAGGCCTTTGGTAACACTCCTTCCCATGGCCTTTCTCCTAGGAAACCTAAGAGCAGGAAGGTTTATGAAGCTGATCCCATCAGACCCCACGGAAAGACTTAGCCTAAACATCTGAAGGATGAGAGCCACAGAGAAGAGAGAGCAGAGGCAGAGAGTTTGTAGCAACAGCTTGAAATAGGAGGGACTATTAGGACGAGAACATAAAGGAAGTTGGAGGAATAACACCATCTCATTTACCACTCAAGAATGCAGTGTTTGTCATATTAAAGTAAAAACAGTGGGGAATGATTCCCCAAGGAGACCTCCTTATCTGACTGGATTAAGCACAAGATAGACCCTTGTGTGCAGTAAGAGAGACACACAGACACACATGCACACATAAAGAACTGGCTTGAGAATGGGAAGGGAAGAATGCAAAAAATCTCTAATCTAGACTTGCAGAACAACAAACAAGTGCATTGTCACCTCTCTGCTGTCCACAGAAACAGACACCATCAGTCTCCCTCCTCCTCCACCTGTAAGAGAATTGCTGTGGCTGGGAGGGGTGGCCTCACTTCATATCCATCCAACAGCTTGAATTCAGCTGGGAAAGTACCATGCAGGGTGGGGCAAGAGAAATCTATTGCAGAGCTGGTCCCCAGTTTGCCTGATGTCCTTGGAAAGCCTGCAGGGATGCTAGGAGCATCACAAGCAGAAAGCAGGACCCACAGCTTCCCAGAGCCAAGCATTTAGCTGTGCCATGAATTTGGCTCTGAACATCTTTTTCTGCATCCATTGATGCTCTGCCTTCCTTTACCACCTAAACATTCACTGGTTTACACTAATCCTGCAGCTTTGTCCAGGCTCCAGCTGGCTCAGCCTAGGGCTTTTCCAAGCTTCTAGCAATACAGTACCGTCTCACCCCTTGCTGAAAGATGAGGAGAAGAGCAAAGTATTTCCCATTGCTTGTAATAAAGGGATCGTAAAAAACTGTTTGCCAAGGTTGTCTCTGTACAGTACCTGGTAGAGAGTAGCTGAGACCAGTGCTGAGACCTGCTGCTGATTTCATTCAATACAAGCACATAACTACCAGCAACCTTGATGCTACAGTGTTGGAAAGTGATATTTCAAACACAATACTTTCAGAAGCAATGGAGACCAAGCAAACAGATGCCCTAAGAGCTTGACAAAACCTCAAATCCTCTTTAGGGAGAAATTAGTAAGCACTGCTGCTAGCTGGATCCAATTTATTAAGGTCTCAGAGCAGGCAATCATGAAGAAAAGAGATAAACAATCTTCAGAGAGAACAATTGCAGATCAGTTGTGACATAATCAGGAGACCAGTTTCTCAAGGATAGAGAAAGGGGATGCCAGGCCTTTCTCTCATTAATCAGAAATAAAAACCAGAAATATGTGTCTATCTCTGCTCTACAGCAGTGCTGCAATTGATTGTTAATTGCTCTCTTTGAAGATTATTTATCT
>NW_008662205.1:21869-22358 GCF_000695815.1 Acanthisitta chloris
TCCCATAAAAAAGAATGACCCTAATGTGTCTTGAAAGGAGAATTTGCAGTGAGAGATGCTTTGCAGTGTCATTAGGAGCTCCCAACAAGTTGGATGAGGAAAAAGTTACATGTTACAGTCACAGTTTTGCCTGTTCAGTGAGAAAGGGCATATGGCAGCTGTAAGAGAGGCATCAGATTGTTGATAGATGGGGAATCACACTGCATTTCCTTTTCTCTGGAGCTCAGTGATCTTGGGTTAGGCACCATGTGATGTATGGAGCAATGCTTGGAGCCCTGAGAGACCTAATCTGGTAAGGCTGCTAACTACAGTTACCTTTTGAAAAGTCTTGCAGCTCAGCAAGTTAAGCACACTTGAGTCTAAGATGGGAACTGAAGTATCTGTATTTGAAGGTCATCTTATTTTTTATTTCGAGTTTTATTGTATTCCAAAATTCTTATTTTGACTGAAGTACATTATTAGAGATGCCAACCCAGCAACCAGGAATGC
>NW_008662205.1:22378-26862 GCF_000695815.1 Acanthisitta chloris
CTAAACCCTTTGCCTGGCAAGCACTGGGAATGGGAAGATGCCAGGAATGAGATGACTAACTGCTTTTGGGTAGTGGGTTTTAGCTGGAAGGGTAATTACCTGACCACTAGTCTGGTCTCCACATCCTTGGTGCTGCATGGGGAGAGCATTGGTGGGCAGAACATGGTCTTCTGTGACCCCTAAAATGATATTCACACCTGCATGTTTGTATGAGACATGGGATGAGAGGGTCTGTGCTGGAGAAGAGTGCAGCAAAAAACCTCATTTTCCTGCCTGGCTGGAGGGTAAGGAGGGAGCCCAGAGAGGCAGCTGCTCTACCTTGACCTGGGCAAGGAGGGCTCAGTTCTCCTGGCACAGCTCATTTCCAAACACAGGTCTGATGACTACTGAGTTATTCCTAACTCAATCTGCCTGTGATGTGTCCCAACATGCTGCAGTAAACCTCTTCTGGTGCCCAGGGCACTCATACACTTTGTCTCATCTGCGTGTTTGTTTCTGGTTTTTCTTCTGGCAGGGCTTCTGAGTCTGGAGTGGAGCATTTCTCCCCTTTCTTTTGCTAGACTGTGCTTCCTTTTGCCACCCAGCCCAGCATGAGTACTGGCTGCAAACACATCTGTGGGGTAGAGCATTATGCTGCTGCCCTAGAAAGCAGCAGCATAGGCACCCTATGTCCTTGCATGCAGCATGGCCAGTCCCAAGGACAAGGGGTTTACTTCTCAGTGGGAAGGCTCAGCCTGGTGACTGAAAGTGTGCTATGAAACTGTAAAAGCACCTTTGCAGTGGGGAAATCAGCCTGGTGTGCATCAGCCAAGTCTCATCAAACTATGAGTCAGAAGGATGGAACAGCACCTATCCCCAAGGGATCCCAATCTGTCAAAGGAAGGAACCAGGGAAGAGTGCAGTGAAGGGAAGAAAGACCCATTGTTTTTACTCAGGCCTGTTTTCCTTTGTCTGTTAAATGGAGATCATCTGTCTGCCTGCCAAAGGGTTGGCAAGGCAGTATCTCTTTCTGGATAGAGGCATAGAGGCCTCAGACTAGAAGAAGCTAGGGAAGGGCAAAGGATGATAATTAGTATTACAGATTAAATTCCCATCTGTGAAATCAACATGCCTCATTAGCCTTTAAAAATGAGCATCCCAAAGAGAAGAGCAGGCCTGGAAGAAGCCAACCACAAGGAGAGACCTCCCCATTCCACTTGCTCCCAGTTCCACATTTTCTGCTTCAGCATCCATAGCATGAGGAAGGTTTTCTGGTGGCGGGAGGAACTTGCTCAGCTCTTAATATTCACAGAACCCATTGCCATCCCTTTGAAACATCTGGTCCCCTGTTGGGTCACTAACTGGAGCCTAGAAAGCACCCATGCTCAGGTTCTCCCTCTCTGTGTGGTTACACACAGAACTGCTGGTTTGCAAGATGTGATGCTTTAGGAAAGACCTTGATCCTTCACTTCAAGCTCAGAGCCCAGCTGCTCAAGACAGTCTCTGCAGGTGGAAAAAGACTGTAACTTGACTTCAGCACTTGCTGTTTCCTGCCAGCAAGATTCAGAAGAAGGGAAAACACACTTAAGTATCTCTTTCACCTCAGTTTCTCAACTTGAAATGACCACTAATTTTCTTTTTACTCACAAAAGACATTGTCCATCACTTCATGGAAAAAAAAAAAGAAAAGATAAAAGAAAAGTTTGTTTTATAAAAATATGTAATGGTTATGAATCAAATTTGATTAGATTCTTGATGAGAAAATGCAACAGGTCCTTGATTAGACATATAATGAAAATCTCCATGCAAAGGCCAACAGCATGGAAATCAGAGCAGTCAGGGTGGGCAAGGGGGAATCAGTCTAGCTGAGACTCATTTCAGCTCTCCTGCACCAAGAAGTGGCCATTGGCTGTTGGCCAGTCTTGAGCACTGCTCTTTCCATTTCATTTCCCACAACCTATAAATATATTAAAAATTAAATTAAGAAACTTGGTTCCAGTTCAAGAAAAGTGGGGGGGAAAGCAGGGAAAAAAGCAAAGCAAAGCAAAAAAAAAGGCAGACTTTTAACAAATGTATTTTCCCTCTAAAATATAACTATTGTTTTCCAGCTTTTCTGATAGAGGAGGTGTCAGGGTACATGTGACTTGGTGAAAAGGCATGTCAGCTTTGTTGCACATCTGGTATGTGCTGAAATCTTCCCTATAACATCATCCAAAGTGTTTTGTATCAGCAAATATTTGTCTTCTGCATAGAAGCTAAAGGGATTGTTCTGTAGTTCTCTACACTGGGGTCATTTGAGTCCTGGTACAAGGAATAACACTTCTAATGAGAGAGAACAGTGCTTGATCTCGGGTAAAGGCAGTTGAAATCCATTTGGCATGATAAGTCCAGAGAGGGAGGAGGAGAACAAGCACTGAGAGAATAAAAGGAGCCCCAATAGCACAAGGATTATAGAGAACAAAAGCAGGTGAGAGATAGGAAAGAGTACTATGAGGGAAGCACCAAAACCAACATGAAAACCACACAAGAGCTTCCTTAGACATGCCCTGGCTCAGGCTGAGTGATCTCCTGGTGCTTGCAGGGAAAGCAGAAGGGCAAGTTGGGATACTTCATTCCCAAGGTGAAGAGTGAATCCTTTCTCTTAACTGTTCCCACAGGGCTTGTGGAGGTCACTCTGCTGGAAGATACAAGCACTTGGGTTGCACCTAAACTTCATGGTGGAGGCTCCTGCTGGGTCTGAGTGGCTTTGGGCTCTCAAACCTTCCTACTTCAGCTGGTCTCTGGAGTGATGCTCTAAAATATGAGTGATTTCATCTGGTGATTCCCTTGCAGGTTTAGGCACTGCATGCATCTTTCAACAGCCCTGCAGCAGCTGGGGGTGTTTGAGAGTGCCTAGTTGAGGAAGATTAGTTGTGATCTCCCTGTAAATGTCATTGTGTTAAACAATTGAACAGAGACAAAAAGGGCATTTGGCCTCTGTGTGGTTGGGAAGACACAAGAGAGACAGAAGTCCTGGTGGACACAGTGGCTTGGTACACCTCTGGCTGTGCAGCAGCAGGTGAGCTGGAGAGGAGGTGTGGGGAAAATGACACTGAGCCATTGACCACCATTTCTGGTGCATGAGAGCATGGATTGGTGCTTTCTGCTGCAGGACATATACACAAAGCTCAATTTGGGAAGCAAAAGCAGCTGCAGGGATAACCCTATCACAGCCAGCACCACACTGCTCCCTCCTCCTGGCTGCTGGCACTGTCAAGCTGCTAAACAGAGCCCCAAACCCAGTTGTTCCCAGTGACTACAGAGAGACAAGAGATGGGCTTTGTCTCTGTCCAGTAACACAAATGTAACACTTATGCTTTTACAATCTGCCAAATGGATGTTTTACACAACTTTTCCTATCCCTGCAAGGGAGCAGAGCTGGACACAGTGTCTGGCAGGCACCAGATGCCAGCTCTCTTCAGTCACACAGGTCCTCCATCAGACTCCTCTCCATGACTGTCTTCGTGGTGATAAGTCACCCTGCACAGGGACCTCAGGTGGAGAAAGGTGATAGAAGCCATCAAAGGGCAGCAGAGGAAAATAAAGAGACATCCTCCATACAGATGTCCCTTGTACCACAGTAAAAGGGGAAACAGAATCCCACATCAAAGAGGGGAAATTAAAAATACAGCAAGTGTTTTCCTCCATTCTGCAGCTATCACCTGGGAGTTTGCATAAAGTTTATGCTACTCTTTCATTGCTAGAAATCAGCAGTAAAGGAACCAGACATTATTTGGCAGCTTGGCTCTGCTCCTTGAGCAACAAATGCTGCTAGGTCTAATGCACAACATGGAGCCAGATCTGCAAACACACTGTGCCTCTGCAGGAGCAGGGCTAAACACTGCCCTGGGGCAGTGGCCCTGGGATTCTGATGCTCCTAAGGACCTAGAAGTGTCCTGATGGACAACAGAGAGAGGGAGACAAAATTAATACATAAGTGCATATGTCTGGTGATGATTAGGTGTCTGTATCACCATGGCAGCTGCTTTTTATGGAATAGGGGAACAAAACAGAGCAGTGATGATTTTATAACTAAGGATCAGTGGGGTCATTGAGGTGTACCATTGCCCCACCTGTTTGTGTAGAAATCTGGAATATGCCCAGAAGGTCTTCACATCCGCTGAGCATCCCCTTTCAGCCCCCACGGCCACTCTGCTCCTCGCCTGGGACCAGTCCCTGTGGAGCAGAGTTGCTGGGCAATGCAGACCCCCAGAACACAGTGACACAGCAGATTCCACCAGTCTCTTGGCTTTGCTCTGCTCCTGGCATGTTAACACTTTGCAGCTGCCCATTCATGAGGATGAAAGGGCATGGTGGTGGATGAGAAGCTCACCATGAGCCGGTGGTGTGCTCTAGCAGCCCAGAAAGCAAATGAATCCTATGAATCCTGCATCAAAAGGAAAGGAGTGTGCCGGTCAAGGGAGGTGACTTCTCCCCCCCCCACTCTGCTCTCATGAGACCCCACC
>NW_008662206.1:0-10655 GCF_000695815.1 Acanthisitta chloris
TATGTATGTATGTGTATGTATGTATATGTATGTATATGTATATGCCATAGGAAACATACTGATAATAAAGTTTACCTTTTACCAAAGAGCTGAGTGCAAAGGCTGATCTCAAACCTACTTAAGACAAAACAAAACTTGCAGTGTGAATACATCAGAAAAGAATAAGGCAGGAATGATGAGACAGGCAGCCCACAGAGGTAGCCAGTCTAAATTTCACAGAACTCTGTAGGTAAACCTGCCCCTGTGCATATTTTTGAACAGTATAACTTGTGCCCTAATGTAGTTGTGAATGTACTTGTACATATTTTTATTTTTGCAAGGAAAATCAATGATGCACAGTAGCCAGGCTGATACTTTAAAATGTCACAAATTTTCCTTTGCAAGTAAATTGGGAAAGAACCTCATTATTCCTATTAATCTGCAATAAGAAAGTTTTCTTATTTGTTTGGTGTACAATGGTCCTTTTGCTATATTTACATAGTGTATATAATCCCGCAGTGTAATTAAAGCAATCGCTGTAATTGTGTGTTTAAAGGTAGTGCATGGAAACATCATGGAGCAAGATCATCATCTCACTGCTGAATTCAACTTCTATTTATTTATTTAACCTCCTCTCACCATTGGTTTCCCAGTCAATTGCTTTATCAGGCAGAGAAAAACAGTGTCTAAGTTGTGTGATGAGTTGGCCTACAGTAAATTCTTTGGCCTGTGGTTATTACTTGATTTGGTCATTCCGTGTTGCTGCCATGATTGATTTGCTTCATGTGTGGCTGTTAAGGATCACAGAAGCAGATACTTTTTTTCTGTGTTCATGTACAGCATCCATTAGTACCAATACTAATTGCATACTTGCATCAAGGGGAAATTATACTCTGGTGTACTTTTATTGACAGAATGATTAAAACAGTGAACAAAGTTTAATGTTTTCAGAATCACTGTAGGCATTAAAGTTTCATAGGTAGTAGCTGCATCCCCAGTATACATTTAGAAACAGTGAGACACATCCACTGAGCTGGGGGTGAATTCTTTTTCTCTGTTCTTCAACACTCTTTTGGTCAAATAACATTAGTACCGCTCAAAAGAGTTTTTCTTTTTAATCAAAGTAAAGCGCAGTGTGATAAATCTTTACTGACAACTTTAAAAAATGAATTAATAAACATTTTGCATTGCACAGTTGGTACCTGTAACATAACATCTTGTGCTACCAGGTACCCAACAAAATGAAGACATAGTAACCAATATTGGAAGCACACAGTTCACTTTGGATACCGAGTAAAAGACTTGCAATGTATGTTGTTATTTTGCACTGTATGCTGAAAACTTGGTGCTATGGATGTAGTACCATTGAGAAACATTTTTTCAGATGCCAAAGGTGTTTGCTTACTTGAAAAATTCTTCCAGTCTTTGGGTTGCTCAGCAAACTTCCAGTCTCTTACGGGATGAACTGACCTAAGTGTGTCAGCTAAGGAGAAATTGTGGCCAGTTTGTAGCAGGTTACTGTTCTGACTGCCTTTCAGTATAGAAAAGCAGTCGTGGAGTTAACAGTTCAAGCAGTTCATGCCGAAAATCCAAATGCAGAAGTGATGAAGACTATATTATTTTAAGGAATATGTGGTATCTGGTCCAGCGAGTTTCATTTTTCACAGGATATGGACAATAGATTTTAATGCTTTTTTTATTTCTCAAGCTTGTATGAAAGGTATACAAATGAATTTTGTGATGATACTGTGCTCACAGCCTGGTGTCTCTTAAACCTCCCTTAAGAATTTCCCATTGTGTTTCACACACAAACTAGTCTCTGTTTCCAAACCTTCTTGTGGCCTGACCCTATCACTTGTCTTAGCTCCAATGACCTTGTCAAAACATTGGCAAACAAGTTTTAATTAATCCAAACTGTTTTCATTTCCATTTTTCCTTTGTAGTCTAGATGTTGGGTTTTTTAAACTTGATAAAGCCTATTTTACCAAATTACTAGTAAGTCTTTGAAAGTGGAAAAACTAATATAAACCCCAGGCAAATCCTACTCTGAAGTTGAACAGGCTGTAAAACTGTAAGCATGAAAATAGCTAAAGATAAAAAAGCAGAATGAATTTTTAAGGTTCTGGCATGCAAGTGTCAACATTAAAATTGTGCCATTCCTTTGAAATTGGTAAGAACATTAATTAAGGATGCAGCAAGACTGTCGATGTGTAAAATTATTAATGGTTATAGCATTTGAACATTTGTAAAGGCACAAGTGCTGTGGCTTCCCTTCAGTTCAGCACATAAGGGTTGCCAAGAAAAATGCTCATACAGGATTCTGAAAAATCGAGTCTAAGTTTCCCTCTCTTGATAGAAGATCAAGTATATTTAGACCTTGGCAGCCAAGGACATTTAGATCCTGCTACCTTTGTATCAGGAAAGTGGAGATGATGGAAGGCTGTGAGCCACCTTTGTTGGGAGGATTGTATGTTTTAGTGCTTGACTGTAATCCACATTAGTGAGCAGAGCAATTAGTAAGGACAATAGCAAACCAAAGAATTAGATATGCAGGTGAAAGTTGAGCTTTGACCTCTCATTTGTAACCTTCTGTGGCTTTAAAAAATATTTGATAATAACACCATTAGTAGCTGCACTTCACTTTCTCAGCCCATGCATTTTTTAGTGTTTTAATGTCTTGCTTCAGCTTTGTCACACAAAGACTTCTTTGTGTTGTTATTTGTTATTATTTGAGTCATATTTCCCATACCAGAATTAGAAGGCACAACTTAAAAAGAGATACCATGGTCATAAAAAACCTTTTTTCTCTGTCGGTCAATAATTGTCCAGTTTTCTTCTGAGGGGATTTGATTTCTGCAAGATGTCATGTCAGTTAGGGGTCAAAAAGAGGGTGAGGAAGTCAGTCTTTCCTTGTCAAAGGCTTCCTGTTAGCTTCTGAAAAAGTGCAACTTTTGAAAAGTGCCAAAGGTATGGAGGATTTGTGGTGATATTAAGTTTTCATAGACAATTATGGTGAAAATCCATCAATTCGGCCAGGTAGGATTTGGTGTAGGATGTTTTATTTTCATTTTGGTTTATGCTTTTTTTTTTTTTTTTTTTACAGAACTGTATACTCTGTAGGAAGCTAATGGCATGAATATGCTTTTTATCTTGTCTCCTGAATGCATCAAAGGGAGGATCAGGATGAAATAGCTGCTGTCCTGAAACACAAGATTAAAAATCAGGAAGTGTGCGACGTAGCGTTGCAATAGATTTCCAGTTACATAATTTTGGTGCCTTGGAACACTGGTCGTGGTAGCTTACAGTATTTAATTAGCTGTTTATAAGGCAATTAGTAAATTTCATGATAAGATTTCTGGCAAGGTGCAAATTATTCAAACTATTTGTCTCCACAAGTTTCTCTCTGGAGTTCACAAGGATAGGAAGAGTTAGTATGAAGTGAAACACAGAGGACATGGTTTGATATGGTTATACTTTACACTCTCTTACACTGTTTTGATTTATTTTAACAGTGCATTTACAGTCGTAGATGAAATGTTGTGTGTGGAGGAAGCTTAATTCTTACTCTAAACCAATAAAAACATGAATCTGACTAAAACAACTGTTTGGGGAAGCACAATGTCAGCAGAACGATTGCTTTTCAACATTCTAAGATATTTAGGACCTTATTAGATAAAATATTTATAATCACTTTCTCTAGAAAACAGCAAATCACAATAGGACCTTTGAAGCCTGTCACTGTATGATGTGTGTGAACAGGTACTGGCTGAGGAATAGACAATATCACAGCAAAACCACTGAATCCATAAGAAGATAGGCTGGAAACTAAAAAACATAATTTGCAAACTTATTTGTGTGTAGTCTGAACCCAGTTTTGAGTATTACTGATACAGTAAAATTGCATAAATAGTCCTGTTTATATTTTATGTTCCTCAGAAAGGGATATCAAATGTTTACATGTTAATACTGCACTAGTATAAGTTCTCATTTTAGATTTTGGCAGACATCACAAAAGAGCTTTTGCAATACTTGGGGGCTGAATTTCATTCGAGTGCAGGGGAAGCAGTGACAGTATAAGGTAAAAAACAAAGGATGAAATATATGATCGAGATCACAACGTAAGTATGGATAGGCAGAACAGACATCAAGCCTAAGCACAATAAGAAGGAAAACTTACAGATTCACCAAGACCAGAAAGCTGAAAGTTTTGATGCCATGAGATAGTTGAAACTAATCAGGGTATTAAAACAAGGAGGAACATTCGTTTGTAAGCATCTTCCTCAATTTGTCTTTATCAGCAATAGTGTTTAGGGAACACCCAAAACAGATCACATACAAAACATGAAAGCATGTTAATGCTAGGACAGCTTTGTGGAGCTTCTCATGGGTTGTGTGTACTACAATATGAATTGTCCACCCTTGGCCAGTTTCCCCACCTTTCACTTGGAGGAAATGGACAAAATTTAAACACCAAATTTAAAACAGTTGAGTGGAAGTTCTGCCAGAGTTGTAAAGACACCTCAAACTTGTCTTGCTCTGCTCACTAGCTTTCTCAGTTACTTACCTTAAGATGCAAAATGTTTCTATGTGCCTGAAGCTACAGCTCTGTGTTTGCTTCTGGCACCTGGACCAGTTTTGAAAAGTTGGTTTATGACTGCTTAGGGATGGCTCATTGCTGGGCCCTAGTTGGGCATAGACTGTTTTCTAATGCTGCAAAAGGTTTGATGCTGCAGGTGTAGTCAGAGTATGTGCAGATTTTGGCAAAGCAGTGTTTGTGGAGTTGCAGAAGTCTTGCTTTCTGCATGCCCATGGAATTGGTTATGTACAAAATGGTGTAGAAAAAGCTTTCTATAAAAATGAGGAGTGTCAGTGATAGCCCACAAGACAGAGCATTTGGCATGGAGAAGTTAGTGATGGGCAAAGGAAATTGTCTACCTGACTGAGTCAGACTTGGAGCTAAGAGTTTTGTGGCCATAGACCTATCTGGGGTGAAGCAGAGGACTCTGATTTACTGCTGAGCTGTGCCATTGCAGAGAGCAGTTTGAGAGTACTTGGGTCATAGCCGTGAGAAGGTGACTGTTTCTTTAGAAATTAGGTCACTGATCTCAGAGGTGATACCCTAGTTGCCTACTTTGGCTTCAGAGCCCCTCTGTGCATTTTGCTGAAGGACAGTCTTGAGAGTACAGTTGCAAACTGCTTGGATTACAGTTGACACTTAAAAGTTGGAGAGTCATACTTACACTGGTTCTTTTTTGTCTGTACTTGCTGTAACAGAAGAATTGGAGGTGCCTAATAG
This sequence comes from Acanthisitta chloris, assembly GCF_000695815.1. Classification (NCBI taxonomy): domain Eukaryota; kingdom Metazoa; phylum Chordata; class Aves; order Passeriformes; family Acanthisittidae; genus Acanthisitta; species Acanthisitta chloris. The sequence goes on from NW_008662206.1 coordinate 5,276, forward strand.
ATCCTTTTCAATCAGTAAGAGAGAAAAAAGGCTTGGATCTTGTGGTGCATTCTGCATACACACAGTGTAAGAAGTAGGTGTGATGTCACCTTTTCTGGTTGTCCTAGTAACAAGTTAAGCTGTTATTCAAGAGAAATGTACTGGGATCTGCAGACAGGATAGATGGAAGAACTCTCACTTTTGGATTTGAATAAATTGTAGCATGAATTGTTTGTTGTTATCAAGGCTGAATGCATCTCCATGTGGCCAGAACAGTGCCAGGGTGCAAATGCACAGGACTAGACTGGGTCTAGGTGAGGAAAATCAATACTGCAAGCAGGAACTATAGAAAAGCCTTGAGATTTACACCCATCACTTCATTGGCACTATCTAAATATATGATCATTTGTGTGGCAGAGAGGTGTAACAATGGGCAAGTTGCTCAGTCTAGGAGTAACTTTTCAATGCCAAATTCCAGCCCAAAGCTGCTTTAAAAAAATAAATAGTTGTAGGTGTATTTGGAAGGAAAGGCTGTGGAACTATCACACAGCTATTCTAGCCCTGTGCATTTCCCTCTTCTTAAAAGTACTTGAACTACATTCTTGGCCAACCCCACAAACCTTGAAGCCAAAATGAAGGAAATTATTTGGTCAGAAGTAGGAACTTCATAGTAAAACATCATTGCAGTTCCTACACATAACCCACACTGCTGTTGGGGGCTGCTGAATCTGTGAAAAAGGATGAGTTGCTCAGTACTCGTTCATCAAGAGATTGGGCAGAAAATATCCTAATTGTATAGTACTAAATATGCTATTTTAGCACTAGTGACAACTGCTGAGGGTAGGAAGATGGAAAATACCCCATCCTGGTAAAAGCAGAGTGTAAATCATATAGTTTCCTTGCCTAGCCAGTGACTTAGAACAATCTCAGTTAGAAGTAAAGTTTCCAGAAAGGTTTGCAATTGTATTTCTAGGTGATATGTTAATGAACATATCAAGCTGATTGCTCAGGCAAGAATACCCAGTAATTAGCAGTTATGTCTGTGGTATGAGTCTTATGAGGCAGACAACCACTTTGGAGAACTGTCTGCAGTTTAGCTTGCTGGTGGCAAATGATTCAGGAAGAGTTTGGGAATTATTTTGGATTGGCTCAGTAGTACCATAAGCCACTGTAAAGGAGGATTTTGAGGAGAGCTCTCTAGACATAATCCAGAAAGGATGTGTCTATCCTGTCTGAACTCAGGGGGTGAGCTGCAGTTACTGGGGCCCATTAACCTGTTTGACAGAGCAAGGAGATAGTGTCCCTGCCATCAAACCATGGAAGGCAGTTGTACTGATTTATTTCTTACCACAATTAAACTGGAATCACTATATGACAGCAAGAAGGTTTAAGAGTAAGTGAAGTCACAGCTCGAGTGTTTTAAAAATGTCATGCCTGTAGTGCTAACATTCTCTCTTTTTTTTCATCAGTCTTCTGTGTCTGTTTGCTATGTGCCTTGCTGGAAGGTCACTGCAGAACTAAAGAGAGAGCAGAGCCTTTCTATGCTGATCAAGTTTGCTTCATACCTGATGGTTTGTAAAAAGCACTTGGTGTGATAGCAATGCCTGTCTGTACTTAAAGAAAAAAACTGGGATGTGAAAGCCATGTTGTTAGCCAAGGAGATATTGAAAACCTGATAGCAATGCTGACATTTTTAATTATGTAAAAGATCTTGTTACAATTCAGATTACTAGAGCTAGGAATGGGAATAAACAATCATTTGGGAGTGAAATTTCCTGTTGTAAGACATTTACAGAAAAGCCACAGGAGAAGGGTTACAATGGGGTTTTACTGGTAGTTAGATTATTCTCCCTATTTAGGTGTGAACATGGCCCATCTGTTCGTGGAACTTTGAGTAGTAAAATTTCAGTGTGTGCAGGGATACAGTGTTTTTGCTTTAAAAGTTGCTCAGGATTATTCTGTGGAATTAATCCCGAAGAACAGAGCTGTTGTAAACATGTGGAGTTAAGCTGCAGGACTTTATTTTTTTTTATTTTTTTATTTTCATTTTTTTCCAGAGGAGAGGTCTCTTAGAGTTGCCTGGTGAAAATCATACCTCAGAGGGCATCACCTAATTGTTCACAGCACTGAAAAATTCTAGTCTCCTAATCTATGGGAGAAGTGCAAAGTGTGATTTTTTTTTATTATTTTTTTTTTCATGGACCCAAACTAATAATTCACTAGTTCAAATCGTGAACAGGTTTTTGCAAGAAACTTGTGAAAAGGAAATAGCAGGAAGAGAGTGATCTATAAAACAACAGGAATAGGAAATCTGCCAGTGTCAAAAGCTTTTTAGAGGTCTGGTCTTTGAGTGGAAGGTCAAATTCACTTGTGTTCATGTGGAAAACTTGAGGAATGGATGAGTTTGGTGTGTGGCTGTAGCTGCAGGGAAAGAATATGCTATGGGGAGATGCAGGATTAAGGAATGGAGAACTGTCATTGTGCCTAGTTCCATCGAATACAAGATTCCTTTCTCAAGAGGGAAGGAGAAGGAAAAATGTTAATTATAGCCATGGGAAGGGTCATATCTGCCTCAGCTTTGGGAAGACTGCAGGAGGAACATGGACAAAACCAGGTCTTTGTGGGGAAGATCAGCTGAGAATTCAGTGTTGTAAAGCTGATCAGTGGCAGCACCCTTGAGGCTCCTTGACAGCAGTGGTTTGTCAACAGAGACAGAGCTCCCTTCTTTTTGCAAACTACAGTAATAAAGATTGTGCTGCTTGATCTGTGTGCCTTTGCTGTTACAGCGAGAACAGCCTCTAGCTCCTCTTCCTTCTCGAGAAAAGGCTCTACCTGCTGTGTTGATTGATTGAAGCTCACTGGAGACACAGGAAGATTTAACACTCACTTGAGGGCTTCTCTTCATAAGTTTAACGAGATAGATAGCCTTAAAACACGTTTCAGAGTTGAGATTTGCAGTGGGAGAACACAAAACAAGGAAACCCCTGCATTGTTGGGATGGCAGCGATGTTGTGACAGTAGAAAAGAATTGCTTTAATTAAAAGCCTCTGAGGACAGGAAATCCTTCTTTCTGAGCACAGCCCAAACAAATGGTGTTCTGCTGCTGTGCACAGCATTCACTAGCACAGTGGCCATCACCTCTGCAGAGGTGTCTGCTGGACCATGTAGGTGCTTATTTCCAAAGTCTCCAAGGACTGAACAAGTATCTGCAGGTCCTGTATGTTCAGGACCTATGGATCGTATTCCTGCTTCACTCCCTCCAAATCCAGGCTCAGTTGCTATGTATTTATTCTGGGACCATGCTACAGAATGCAGAGACACTGTTCTCCAAGGGAAGAGGTTTCTCTGAGGGGATCCTGTTCCTGTGCTTTTCAGGAGGAAAAAAAACCCCAAACTTCTTGAGAATTCCATAACCAAAAGGAAGAGTGATTTTATTATCCTTAGAAATATTTTTGTAACTGCAAGGCAATATGAGCAAACCTCCATTATCTTATCTGTTTGCGTTATGTGTATGTTTTTCCAAGACACAGTCTCTACTGTATCATTGTCACAATTATTTTCCACTGTGACAGGAGAAAACACAACTGTGTGTTTTAAAACCTTTATAAACCATGTTAAAATAACAGGTATGTGCATCAGAATGTCGTTTTTTTTAGTTAAAAACAATTTGAGAAATTATAAATTAGATTATCAATTAAAATTAAGCTACATTTGAAAAGGGAAGATGTTCAACTCAGAGAAGACAAATTCTGTACAAATTGAAATTTTTCTTGTTGATGGTATTAAACGTCAAAGACAAGCAAGAACTGAGATTACCTGGAAAAGTACTTATAAGATTTTTTTTAAAAAAATTAAAAGGGGAGGGGGGAGGATGAAAGTTTTGCTGATAATCATTCTCCTTTTACTCTTGCTTACTTGTCTGTGTGTGGCCAAGGAACAAGAAAGGGAAAAAAATGCTCAAAAGACAAATTAACAGCATAGAAAGCTGTAATTACTTAGACACCTTAACTCAGACATGTTCAGCAATAGAAACAAAACTAATTTTCAAACTAATTGCATTTCAGTTATAGCTATTCAAACACTTCATTCTGAGAGGTGAAGAATTCCGGTTATAAAATGCATCATTTGATATACATTATGTAAATCAAGTTTGTCATATTTTTGGTTCCAAACAGAATCAAACTACAGAAAATTCCTAAGCAGAGACTGTGCTGCTCCTGCAGAGCTGTTAGCAGTGTCACTGCCGAGGTGTCTGCCTTAATCACCACCATTGTTTTGGGAATGTAACTGCTTTTGCAAGTTTTCAAGAGTGAATCCTGTTGTAGAGCACTAAGTAACCTTTGCTTCGTGTCACAGGAATTATGTATCGCAAGTCCTGCGCGTCCTCCGCGGCGTGTCTGATCGCCTCTGCTGGGTACCAGTCCTTCTGCTCTCCAGGGAAGGTGAACTCTGTTTGCATCAGCTGCTGCAACACTCCACTCTGCAATGGGCCCCGGCCGAAGAAGAGGGGCAATTCTGCTGTGGTGCCAAGGCCACACGTGATAACTACAGTTCTGCTTCTTAAATTTGCCCTGTTGGTTTTGTATTGCTAAACTTCAAGCAAGTTTGTTTGGCTTGCTTTTTTTTTTTTCCTTCACCCTGACACAATTTGTTCTGTCTTTCTTCAAAGACACTGCAATTATTTTCTGTTTGTTTCCAAATCCCTGTCAACAGCAAGGGGAGTTCAGTGGTTGTGTGGAGAGAGGGGCTGATATTTTTGGCAGCTAATGAGTTCAGTTAGCAGATTGAATTTCCAGTGTGCACTTAAAAATCCCAGCAGGATACAGAACTCCTGCTCTTTTTGCATAACTGGAAACAAATCCATCTGTGTTATTCCTTTTAAGATGTAGTCACTTTCCTCGGTCATTTTAGTTTCCATTTTTTTAAGTTCATTACTGATCATTAACTTTGCCTTACGAAGTCATACTTGATGTTCATGAAGGCCGTTGGGTGTGTCTGGACCAGGCTCCGAACCAGTCTCAAGGGGCACTGCCTCCAGGCTGGACTCTGGTGGTTCAGGACTTGGCTTCTGTGAGCTGCAGTCCGACGTGGGCTCCTTCTGAAAGGTGCTTAAGAAAACTTTGGCGTTGCCCTTTGTGGAAGAGTTGCGCCGAGAGGACATGAAGAGCAGGGGCCGTAGGGAGCGGCCGCTGAGCGCCTTGGAGCTGCGGTTGGTCCTCAGAAACCTCTCCCTGTTGGCGTGTTGGATGGTCAGGCGGCAGCGCAGGATCTGCAGGAACACGCTGCGGAACTGCTGGGAGGAGATGTTGTACAGCAGCGGGTTCACCACCGAGCTGAGGTAGAAGAAGATGTCTGCGATGGGAAGGAGAGTGATGTAGGCTTTGAAGTAGAAAATAGTCCA
>NW_008662206.1:10678-20772 GCF_000695815.1 Acanthisitta chloris
TCTTTCTAACCTGGTTTGGCATCCAGCAGATCGCCAGAGTCGCGATGATCAGTCCTGCAAGCAGAGAGAGGAACAAAGAGGTGTGCATAGGTGGGGGAAAAACCAGAAAGTACTATCAGTTCTGCAGTTACTTGTTAGGAAATAGTACCAACTTTTCAGTGTTTTGCTTGACAGCTTTTTCTGCCAGTAGCACTTTTTTGTTCCTTGTTTTTAATAACTGTTACAAGGTCATTGCAGCACATGCTCTGCCAAAAGACTGCATAGTGCTTGGATGGTGTTTCTTTGTACTTGTTGTCATTTATTAGTTTTCCAAGTGTTCTTTCTCTGATCATCTGTATCTTTGGAAAGAATGCATTTTTATTTTGGTTTGTGTTCTTATATTTCTTATGTCTTTCCCTTTACTTTGAAAAACAAACAAAATAAATAGAACCTATAGCCATATTAGATCAGGCAATACCCAGAAGAGATCAGATTCTTGTTTGTACTTTACAAAACAAAAAAAAAGGAAATGTATGCATAATAATATATTTCGTGTTATTTTTGGTAGATTTCCTCTTACAGAAGCTATTTTTAAGTAAAATGTGTATGGATCTTTTTATGGTAATTAAGATATGTTGGGCTTTCTTAAAAATCAAATTCCAGTGGAATTAAATGATGAATGTAAATGAGAAAAACCCAAGCCTAGTCATGAAATTGTAAGCAGTTTCAGATTATAAATTATGCTTTAAAATGTGGTATCTGACCATTTTTGTATTTATATGTACATATAAATACATGTTGCTGCATCACTAATGGCATTAAAGAGGGGGTAACTGAAGTATTGGATGTCTGGAAGTTGTGCCTGTGTGGAGTGGTGCTCAGTAGGGTGCAGCTCTGTCTCCAGAGCAGCCCTGTAGGAACAGATCAGTGACTTGAGGCAGGAGATGGAGCAGGAGCAAAGCACCTGGATTCCTTTGGCATCCTGCACTGCTGGTGTGTGTGAGCACTGGAAATCCTGACGTCTTGCATGACATACCAGGTACACAAAATAATTCCTCTTGCTGCTCCCTGCGCCAAGCACTACTGACACACAGTGCAGCCACCAGTTTACTGTTCCCACTTTGTTTTTCTCTTTGCAGGACTTGTGCCTTACATGAACTCTTGGAGGGAGCAGGAGTTGCAGGCTGACTTCTTTCCTGCTGCAGAGGCACAGAGCATCCTGGCTGGGCAGTTTTCACTTGCCTAACTTCTGTTACGTTGTTAGTCTCATCCAGTGTCTGACCTCTGCTCTTAGCACAGCACAGAAGCATTTTAATTCTTACCCATCTAGACTGAGTCAGGCTGCCTGCACACAACAGTTCACTCTAGGAATGCAGTTCTGAAATAGTACACACTGATTATTTTTTTTTGAAGCCAGGAGAATGATACTTCACTAGTGGGAAGATATGAATGTAGCAGGGAAGGGAGGCAGAAAAGAGAAGAAAGATTTTATTTTTTTTCAGAACTTTGAAACTGCCAGAGCTTCATCAAGGTATTTCCAAGTCCTCTCCACCACCCACATGCAAAGAAAAGGTAGAAAATTCCTTTCTTTTTATTATTTTTTTAAAAAAAGAGAAATTAAGTTTGTTACAGAAAGTGATAATTATGTTGACAAATTTATGAGCTCCCTGACTGACCTACCAAATAAAAGTTGTCCTTTTGATCCCTTGTTTCTATAATCACTTAATGTCACAATTATGTTGGTGGGATGGGGAAGTTGTGGATGTTGTTAAACCTCCAGCAGCAGATTAAGAGCCCTGGTGGAGGTCAGTTGTCAGCAGACGAGTGGTAAATGCACTACCTTTGCCATTTTCTGTTCTTGGCCTACCAGAGCTCTCCTCAGCCACTGTCTCTTTACTCTCATTCCCACACAATCCCCTTTGCTTGCTGTCTTGCTTTTCACCTGGCACCTTGCCTCACTTTCAGTACTTGTTGTGCCTCTGTCAAAAGTTGATCTGAATTTTGTATTAGTCCTGCAAATTTTGTAGCCTTTTCTCTGGTGTTGACATCCCAAATACAAGGCAGCAGTCCTGGCACAGACCAACAGAAAATAATACACTCTGCAGTGACTTGTGATGGGCCTTATAAAAAAAGCAGCAAAGTGATGCTGATGCTCTGGGGGAGCTCTTTATCCTGTGCAACTTCAATGCAAAGTTCACAAACTCAAGTCTGCAGAACTCTTGTTATTTTACCAGATGATCTCTTTCAAGGGAAAAGAAAATAAGCTCTGTTGTGGTTTTTTTTTTGTTCTTGGCTAGAAACAGGATACTTCATCACACTGATTAATAGTTTCTTGAATTATGAATGCTGCTGTGAAAAACTGTGAGCAAACAATGCATACATTCAGTTTTAAAGCTCAACTGCACTGCTCTGAGTTGTCTGATTTTTTTTTTCTTTTTTTTTTTTCTGCTTGTATCTGAATTCTTTGCTACTGACCTTTCTTTTTAATTCAAACTGTCAAGTGCTTAAGATGCCCCTTACATTCTTCAAACACTTTTGTTCTGGGGAACAGAATATTTGTTAGTGTGTACAGCAAGTGAAAAATGAGCTGCTGGTGTCCTTGCGCAGTGCGGTGAGGTTAGTCTTCCAGGGGGTGGGAGGAGATGTCTGCAAAACTCTTGTTTTCCAGAGATGACTAATTGTTCATTTTTGCACTTTGCAAACATGCTTGTTGACTCAAAGGCGATGCACCATGTAAATAAACATGCTGACAGACTCACAATATTTTTCCAACTGTTCACACTTGACGTGGCAGTGTGGAGTAAACTGAAGCGCAGCAGGAGAGCACCTCAGGAGAGCTCTATCCTCAGTGCTGCTCCCATCAATTTGGACTTGGACATAGGCTCTAGGAGTCTGTGATGTGCTGAAGGTGCTTAAACAGCTTTGTGTCAGCTTGAATGCAAACCAAACTGCATCTTACACCAGTACTGATGCCTTTTTCCCTTGAACTTGCTGCCTGCTGCTAGGAATCATTCTTCACATTTCATCTCATATCCAACTTTGCCTTCCACTCCTCCCAATTTAAGTGGAAAAAATTAGTAGCTCCATTTTTTTTTTCATCATTTTCCTGACTACTGCACTGGAGTGACACACTAGATGAGAACAGAGATTTATCTTCCATGGAATAATGGTGTTTATAAACAAAGTAATGCTGTAGTTCTGCAACCTCCATATCTGGTGCTTGAAATTTCTAACACATTTGAATCACTCTGGTTTAATCATCAGAAGTGCATTAGACAATGCCAACAGGAGCCCTTGTGTATCTACTGACTCTGTAAGTGGGTACGTCTCAACCTTTAAGTAAGGGTGGGAGCTTACAATTCATTTAACATTGATGTAGATGTTTCAAGGTAACAACAAAAAGACAGACATAAAAAGATCCTCGACTAAAACCACTTTAGACAGCTAAACCATACACCAGCCACAAAATGCTTTACCCAAAGTAAGAATTACCACATTGTACTACTACTTTAATTTGAAAAAGGCCACCACAAACCTCTTTAAAAATAAAGCATGCAAATTTAACAATGCTTTAAATTTAGGAATTGTTATTCTAACTTCCTAAAGTCAATCTCACAGTATTAATTCTTAATATGTGACAAAGAATCATTTATGTAGTAAAATAAACCTAGAGTTTAAGTGCCAATAATATAAATATGCATTGCTGGCAGAGAATAGGAGTTTGGCAGTCATCTGTCCCTTAGCAATACTTTTTTATTACTCAGAACATTCCTCTGGGCCATAGGGGACTGAATTAAATTCATTATGAACTTATTGGGAAGGATTTTAAGTACATGCATATGTCTGGTAGAGCAGAGAGGATTTCCTTCTCTACCCTTCCAGATTTTGCTTGTTCTTCTATCTAATAGATTTTTGTCTTTTATTTTCTGCACCTGAGCACTTAAATCTGTCTCCTTTTATAGTTAAACATTTCCCCTCTATCCTGGCCACTGCCAGTCCCAAAAATCTTGAAATTGTCTACAAGATTATAATTGTTACTAGGCAATGCCAACAACAGGTTTTCTTTGGCTGCCCCAGCCCATTAGCTGAGGCTGTTGCAGTAACCTTAGGTACACACTCCTGTGCCTGTGCCACTTAACCCTGACCACCCTGGGGTATTAAGGTCTGACAGACTCTGCTGCTGCTCTCATTGTAGATAGCCCAAAGCAGCATTAGACCTCAAACTTTGCTTCTCTGGGATTTAATTAATGACACAAAGGCAGGTTCTCAGCATCTGCTTATAAACTGACATTTAAATGGCAATTGTCAGTGGAATATAAGCATATGGTTACTGAGCTGTGAGTCAAGTGCAGGCAGCGATGCAGTTGGTTCAGAGGGAGACACTTTTTAGTGCCCATTTCACATTTGGGAGCTTGGCCTGACTACACTCAAAGGCATAATGTAACACTAATGCCCTATGCCTTACTCACAAAGTCTTCCAACAGTGCATCAGAGAGCTATGGCTCCCAAAGGAGAAAAATAGAGACCACCCCTCACTATTAAGTTTACCACCATAAAGGAAGAGAGGAAAGCACTTGGTCCCTGTTGGATTCTGCTACACACAGCCTTGAAAACATGAACTGAGATACCTTCTTGCTATTCAGGCTCTTGATGGTCTTAATATCAGCCACTACTAATTTAGGAGAAGGATAAAAGCAAGGACTCCAGTACTAATTAAGACTGTTACTTTCAGGAGATGAGGTTTGGGCCTGTTTAATGTAACATTTACTATTTTAATCCAGACTTAAAAATCTTTTTATTAGAAATAAGGACATAAGGCATTAGTTTGTTGTCTTTCTAGCATCTAAGAAGAGTCAAGCCACAATACAGAGTCTTCAGTCACTGAGATGACCTTCCCAACTGCAGATCAATGCAATGCTTTCTTCCAACATCTGCAGCTGCTCCATGCCTGTGCTGCTGCAGTTCTCTGCATGTGAGAAGTCAGATGCCATATGCTTTTGTCTCCTGACAATTGTCACTGAAATGTCAGTCTACAAACATCTGTTACTTTCATTGCTGCAAGTCTGGCTTCTAAGTGCAGTAAAGAAACCAAGCAGAATAACACGGAGCGGCTGCTGCACTGCTTGGCACTACAGGCTGCACTGCCTCAGCTGGGTTTGTTACACTGGGGCAGGCTGGAGCATCTCGAGGAGGGGACTGTCTGCTCTGCTGTCCAGCCTCAAGGATCTCCTACCAGTTCTTCTTCTGACAGGTAAGAGTTTGGAGAAGTTTCTCTGACCTACTGGCAGCTGGGTAGAATTTCAGATCTAAACTTGCAGCTTTTAGCAACCCCAGGTGTGTATCTGGTGTTTTGCAGCTCAACAAGTGACTCAAACCCCTCCCTATCTCTGACCAACAGCATGAGCTGCTGATGAGCAGAAGGGTGTGCAGAGGGTGGGAGAGGGGAACACACCTTTTACTACTACTCCCAGTCTGGTTATTGCTTACCCCTTCCACTCCTTTGTGTTTAAGGTCAGGAGGTTTAAAACCAAGGTCCACAGAGGCACAGTGGTATCTCTTCAAGGCTACTCTGGAACTTGCAATGTGCCTGCCTACCTGGCAGAGCTGGTATCTCAACATAACTGTGTCCCTGTAGCATAAACCATGTGCTAAAAGGTCTCTGTAGGTGCCAAATTAGTCTTGTGACATTCAGTGCCAGCATGCCTACATCCTTTCTATGCAGCCTGTCCTCATTGTCTGTCTTAGGAAACCTCTGTCTTGCTCTCTAAGATCTAGAATTAAGATAAAAAGGCAATGGGAAAAATCAGAGGACTAATCCTTCAGACACAGTGAAGTGGACACATCCTGCTTGCCCACACACAAATGCAGAAGGCTCAAACAGGCCACTGCACTCTCTGTGGTATCAGAGAGCCCATCAATCCAGTTCCAGCTGGCAGACAGATGCAGAGTGCCACATGTCACACAGGCACGAGATAAGCTTACCACAAGGCTCCCTTGTTCAACACTAGCAGTATCCTTTTGTGGGCAGCAATTCACAGATGGATCTCAGAATCAAAGTCTTGTCAGTTGTGTCCCACACTCTGTGCTACACCTGTTTCTGTGGGCTGTGAAGTAACTCTTCATTACAGAGTCACTACAGGAAGCACCACCAGGCAACTGGTCAGTCTATAAAACAGAAATGGTTTCACTGCCCCTAGTTGACTCATGACCATTAACCTCACATTTCCCAAAACATTATCACTCAGTCTGTATTCAGTGCACAGAGCATCACAACCATCAGTAAGGGTTTTGCTTGAATGAGGGCTGCACTGTGCTCCAGGATAAACTTCTGATGAAGATTAAAATGGGAAAAGAATACTAATATAAACTTCTCCCTTCTCCCCTCTCAACCACATGCAAGTTTCTTCTGCTGAAGGACAAACATTATAATAACAATAAGCACATATTGATGTATGTTGAGGTGAATATAAAAATGTATTAACCTGAGAGATAAATATTGATATTGCTTTGTCCGTGTCAATATTTAGTTCAAGGGACAATAAATTTTGATATTCACTGAAACAAGTCAATATATGCATTGCTACATACATTTTGTATAAACTCAAATTATTCAGCAACTCTGTTGTCCTCATCTTTCAGAATCACAGATCTGCTTGTGTTTCTCTGGAATGGAAGGAGGCAGTAAGTAAACTAGCCCTACTCAAGCAGTAATTACAGGGTTAAGAGATGGCCAATGTCTATCTGCTAGGGATTTCCCTATCAGTTTTTCCTAACCACCAGGGAGCTCTGCAGGCTCCCATTGGGCTCTGACACTGGATCTGGGCTGGCTGCTCTGTGCAGCCTCCTCAGAGAACAGGAGTTTCCTTATGGCTGCACATCAGTGACTTTCTGCCTTTGCTGTGGAACCACCTCACATGCAGACTACAAACCCAGGTGCCACTGGCAAAGCAAAGCTGAGATAAAAATCTAGCCCCTCGTCCTGCCTGTGCTGGTACTGCAGGGATATCAGCAACAAAGGAGGTAGCGAAACCACATTTTTGTCACCAGCACAAGCAGGCACATCTCCAAGTGTTCACAGAGAGGCTCTGGCAAACACCCCACAGCCCTTCTCAGAATGGGTTTAAACTGAACAGAAGCCAGTAACAAACTAGTTATCATTATAAATACTGCTGGAAGGATTAAGCATATGGCCTGGGACAAATGGTTGAAAACCAGCTCCATGTACATCTGATCCTGTCAACAGCTTCCAGCAAAAAAACAATGGACCAGCAATTCCCATAGCCTCCAGAGGGATTTGGGTCCATTTCATGTTCATTGTGCTCCTTCCAACATCCAGGGTGCTGTACAGAGAGGCCACATCTCATTAGCTTGGGACACTGCTGTCCCACGAACTGGTGCAATAAATGAAAGACTCCGAGGAAAAACAAGCTGCCTCTTGGTGCAATAAATGAACCAAACTTGCAAGGTTTTAATAAATATATTGCTGTGCTGTTGCGCATAAAGTTGTCTTTCTTTTAACTGAAGCCACCATTAATGGTCTTGCTAAATCCCAAATGCTAAAGCAATGCATGAATTCTTCCCATATGCAGCCATTCTCTTCTCAAAACAGCAACGTGTGCAAGTGTGGGGCAGTGACAAAACAGAGAATGTATTTTTTTCCTTACTAAAATCCCTCATAGATAATTGGAGTTATCATGTGTATGGAGAAGAATTTCACACAAGTATTTGCCCCTATGACATCAGAAAATCACCTGCAGCTGCTTTTGACCCTTCATTTCACAGGTGACTACATGCCAATATAAATCACCACCAAAGCCCCGCAGATGTTAGCAGAATCTGAAGTGTACATCTGCTCACTTCCACTGGACTACACTCCCCCCACCTCAAACACCCTTAAGGGTGCCATCAGAACATCAAGACACATTGGCTTCTCAGAGGTTTCTGGCCCAGTGTTGTATCACTGAGTCAAACCAATGACACAGCATCACAACAGTGCGCACACAACGCCTCTCTCCAGTTGAAATCCCAGCATCACCAACAGTTTGCTCAGTTTGGGTCCTTCCTGCTCTGTCATGCACATTTCTTCTCTTGACTGGCAACAAAGAGCTGCACTAAACTGGGCACAGCACAGCAATATCCCATCAGCTACTCAATGGCAAAGAATGAGGCCAATTTTGTGTTTCCAGCAACCTGACCTCTAACAGAAACTAATGCTGAAGGCACCTGTCCAGAAGAATACCTGCACAGAGTGATGACATTTCAGTCTCCACTGTTCTTCAGTCCTCTACAACTGATAACAGCATATTGGGTTGAGAAACATGAAAACTTCCACTAAAAAACGAGAAGACTAAAAGAGATTTACACGGAGCTGAACCAAAGTTTCAAGTCTGTGTATCATTGATCCACTCAGCTGGGACTTACAGGGCACTACAGCAAAATCTTTTCCGACTGCAGCATTAAAACACAACAACTTTTGAGGATCCCATCACACACTTCTCCACAAGCATTGTTCTTCAGATGAATAAGCTGTTTTTGCTTTGCCCCTTCACTTAACAGCCTGCAGCCATTAGGTAGAGTGATACCAGAGGCACCAGGAGTTGTCAGGGGAACACAGATATGCAGAACATAATTAGTGAGGACACAAGTGTTAACAGCTTTACTTCTTAGCAATTTAAAATATCTGACAACTATCTTCAGCTTAGCGGGATCAAGTTTTGCTTCTCAAATATTTTTGAAAACTGCCATTTCACAGTGCAAACACTAGAAAAAAAACCCTAGAAACTTTCATGACAGAAGTACCAATGATGAACATGAGCAGACTTTTTGTGAAACAATGATTAAAGACATGATTTTAGACTTTAAAGACTTTTAAAAACTAGACACGCTCATAAACTACCAGAGGAAATCATGTTAGTTTTTATACATTGTATTGGGTTTGCATGTCAAGGTTTTGGTAACTGGGGGGCTATGGAGGTGTCTTCTCTGAGAAGCTGCCAGAAGTTTCCCCCATGCCTGATGGAGACAGTTCCAGCTGCCTCCAAGAAGGACCTGCCACAGGCAGTTTATCTTGGTCTTCACCATTAATCTTACAATCTCAAACTTCATTTTAATGCTCCTCATCAGCTTTAATCCAGTCCTAAATGTGCACAACTGTACACAGAAATGATGCTTTAGTCTGTGATACTGTAACTGGATAATTCATTTCGAAAGTAGAGTCCCAAGGCCACAACCCTGTGGTGTGGTGAGACCCTGAGTAAAGATTTGCCTTTCAGGTCACTACACCACACACTGCAGCTCTTTGCTGGGGGCCCAAACTCTGTGGGTGAACCAAACTGATCACTGCACAGCCAAAGCTGCTGCAAAACATAAAAGTCAATAGGAGAATATCCTATGCTCCCTTGTCCTCTTTGGTGCCTTCCCTCACAGAGGTGGGTAAACAGTCATGAACTTACAGTAAATACCAAGTTGGCATTTGAAGCAAGGGCCAACGGTTCTGTTCAGGTGTCCATCTCATGCAGCTTGTCAACAAAAGCTACAAAATCCAGTATCTGCTTTTGAGTCATTCATTGCCATTCACTACAACAATTTTTCAGTTAAAATAGAAAAGGACTTTTAAAGTTAAAACATAAAAGAACTTTTAAATCGGGGCTAAAGAAGATCAAGAATGTTGTGGAATTATACATAGACTCAGCACCAGAAGGCACACCAGGGCAAAACAAATATATTTTAAACTGCTCATTTTTAGACATTTTAACATTCCAGCTGTCAGGAAAGACATGCTTATTGTATATTGTTATTTCGGCATTGAGAAAGTATTTTTAAAAACTACTAATATGGACTGAAATGTGTAGAAGGGAGCAGGTTTAGTTTTTATTGATGCTTCTTCCTTGCAAAACAAATTCTTGCCATGGTTGCTTTGATTTTCTTTTAGAAAGACTGAAGACTTGTTTTCTTTCTGCATTTGCGAAACAATGGGAAAAATACATCTTCCATATAAATCTCATTTACATTCTGCATCCTAAGTAGCAAACACGATTTGGAATTGAGAGGTTTTTTGTTTTTACATTACAAAATGAGCCGTTGCAACATTAAACAGCTCATCTATTGCAATTCAG
>NW_008662206.1:20797-27085 GCF_000695815.1 Acanthisitta chloris
AATACAAATACAGAACGACAATGTATTAGCTTGGCAGATACATAAGATACTTGTGAGCTCTGCCAGAAAGACAAGCTTGAACTATATGTTATATGGAACAGATGATCATGGGGGAATCAGCAAAGCTCTTCCTAAATGAGAGACATACTATCAATATACAAGTCAGATTTTTGTACCAAAAACCTACAAATGAAGAAAATTTGCTGTTTTGCAGCAAGTGAGATGAAAGTGGAATTATTGATGCACAAATGGTAGCAGGACAATGCTTGCCAGCTGCTTTAAAAAACAAATCCAATTGGAGTTTATGTTCAGCAGCCTAAGTGAGAAGAGACACCAAAGCAAATTGCCATCAAAATTATGTGCAGTTATCCAAATTCTACACCAAAACCCACAACAGGAAGCAGGATCCAGGGAATGGAAGAGCAGAAATGCACAAGGCAGCTGTGGCACCGGTGACACTAAGGCTGATGGCTCAGTGGCTCAGCTTTGGGACTGAAGGCCAATTTGTGGTTCTCTTCTGTCCCTGAGAATGGTGACTGTGTCAGTCTAGTAAGATACTGAGTCTTCAGTTTCCCTTGATGGGAGCCAAGAGTTAAGAGTTCCACGATGGATCAAACCTCCCATTTCATCCTTCACCCTGGTTTACAATCGGGCCACAACAGTTATGTGCACCACCCAAAGTGTTTCTGAAGCCAATCCCCACTGTGCATAACTTGCCCTTGCAACTCTTCTGTCATAACATAAGGTATTTGATACAGTTATCAGTATGGGTGAGGCTCTCTGTCCCAGTCAGAAGGTACGTTTCTGCCAAAGGAAAGGTGGGTGGATGCAGCAGAGCAGGGCTGCAGGTTGGTGTAAGAGGGCAATGGGGACATAGAGCTGTGGCAGCAAATGATGGGCACAAACTACACAGTCCAAATATTTGTTTTTACCCACCCCAAACATGGCATGGGCAGGTGAAAGGCTGCCTGAAGGACTCTCATGTTCTCCTAAACACACCAACAGTCTGCTCTTTCTGACAACAGTGAGCCTGTCTCTGCTCTGAACAGATTCCTCTGCTTTTGGAAGGGCAAAACAACAAATAAATTTTAAAATGAAAGCTGAAGTTTCACCCATATTCAGAACCGGTTTATTTTAGGATTTAAGGAAGATCATAACCTGCAGGAGAGTGAGGAAGACTTTCATGCCTGGAAACAGCATCAGGAGAAATTAAATGAGGCATTTTGGGATGACAGACAGATATCTTTGGGAAAGGGTGGGGAGAGGGGGAATCTGTGCTTCAGCCATCTCTAATACAGCCACAGTGGCAACTCCAGCACTGCAAGGGAATGAAGGCTGAATTCCAGCCTGACTCCTTGAGGCGTGTCCTGGCTATCATGTCAATGAGGGAAACATAAAGTAAATGCTACACAACAAGAGAGTTTTATTCTTTAAATTAGGCCTAACCTTTGTCTATTTAGATCAAACCCTTAGGTAGTGGTGAAGCTCCTTGAAATCACACTAAATCAAATGTCCCAGCCAAACACAGCTCGTTCACAGCTTTGCTCCGAGAAGGCTATTCAGGGTGCTGTAGTATTTTGATTGCAGCAAAGTCTCTTCTCTGCTAACACCTGAATCTCCTATTATTTACATTTCAGTGCTGTCCAGAGAATTGTAATGAGTACAAACCTGTCAAAACCCTCCTTTCTCAAACCCTTTCAAGGAATATATATACAGGCTAAAGCGTGTTCCTCCCCCTCACCACAGCCTTGGCAGCAGTCTAATTCAAAGTCTGCAAGTCTCAAAGTCTCCCATATCAAGTGAGAAGGCAAATGTGCTCTGCAAATGGCATTCAAGTAAACACTTGGGCATGGATTGGCCAAGCAGAGTTTGGTTTGGGAGCCTTGTGTCTGTGCTGTGATATTTGCACTTAGCTGTTGGGGACTTCCAAAATGTCTCAGCTAGGCAGCACACAGCCACAGCAAACATCAGGCAGTGTTTCTTCCTCTCCTCCACAAATGCAATAGCAGTCTTGTATCTCACTATTAGCAAAAGATGTCAGCCCATTTGGTGAAATATGATTTATGTGAAGTAAACTCCTGTATTGTGATTTTTAACTTTGGAAAAGAACAGTGCATGCTCCTGTCTTTATCCAAGCCATACAGGGTACATTTTTGCTGGCCTTTTAACTCTCTTTTATTTCCTTGAGGTGAATCCACAGCTAACTAGAGTATTCCAGGTGGAATTGGAGCATGCAGCTCTCTCTATCTTTTGCAGCACCTTTCCACGAAACACTAAGAACTATAAGATATTACTGCAGACCTGAGAAAACTAATTAAGCTTGAGCTCCAACTACCCAACAGCTTGCTCTCTCCTTCTCTTTGAGAAAATACAGGAACAAACCAGAGTTTTTTAGAGGAAATCCTATAAACAAGGAAGGGGAATCAAGACACAGCAATGTATTTTATTCCATTATGCCATTTCTAATGCAAATTCTGGAATCTGGTGATAAATACGGCGTTTTCTGGAACACGGTGAAGACACGAGGGATTTTAGCAAGGACTAAATCTACCCTGATGTAAATTACAAAGCACATTTCTTCTTCCAGCCTCATGCAGCTTGCTCCAACTCTGGGCACACAGGACCACAGTGACGGGGAAAAGACTTTTACAGTAATTCTTTCACATATAATAAATATATGACTATGAAAGAGAGAAAGAAGATCACTAAATACCAGTATTCACAGCAACTGAGAGGGCGATTATAAGCATTTGGGAATTTTCCTATGCATTTATATAGCAGCTTAAGTTCAACTGCTGGTCTTCAGTTTGACCTGTACCATGACAGAAATAGATAATCCTATTGCTTCTGACATTGCTACGTAATTAAGTAGCTGTTCTGCCCCTGTTAACATAGCTATATCCACTAGATTTTCATTTCTCATCCTCTTTCCAGAATGGCATCTTCCTTTGAAGTAAGTTTTTCTACTCAGACCTATCGACTAAGATGCCTTGGGAAGAGATTTTTAGACACCTTCTTTTGAGCTTTGCAAGGTTTCTACCTACTAATGAGTGAAACTCTAACTCCCAAGAGGTAAGAGAACTAATTTTTCTTAAGCTATTCAAGAGACTGAAACAAAAAAGTCTAAATCAACTTCTCATGTGGCAGTAAGCTTCTTTGACCCATAAGTCACTTAGCAAAAGACAAGCAACTCTCTCCTATGATATGAGAACAAAAATGGGCTCATATCTCCCCAAAGTCAGAGACCCAAGAGCCAGGACTTGGTGCTACAGTGAACCCTGAGCAGCTGTGTGGTGAGTGGTAGAACGCCCTTCCAAACCCTGCCTCCCATATCTAAACTCAGGGAAAACTCTTGGTGGCTGCACCAGAAAAGCCTGTTAGAACAAAACACAGCAGAAGATCTGATTTGGGGCACTGATCAGATCCTCCAGGTCTTTACTAAGGCAGCTGGAACACACTTTACCCGACACACTAAGCAAATAATGTCACCTCATTTACTACAAGAACCTTCCATCTACAGAATCTCCCTAAATCCAGAGACAGCATCTTCAAAAGCCAGGCATTTCTTTCCTACTGTTTTCCATTTACACAAGTTAACTCTATTAGACAAAAAAAAATCCTGCAGAAGTGGAAACTAATTCAAAGTAGGTAAAAGCAATCATGTACACTGGTAAACAGCAAGAAACAACACAGAGGAAAACCATATTTTAAAAGGCTGGTGCATATCACTGGGATTGCACTTGCTCTGCTACCCTGCACCACCTCATTACCTCAGTGATTGCAGAAATCCTGTTACACTCACTCAGAACTTCGCAGTAGGATCAGGTGCTGAATGCAGCTGAAGACCTGTTTAATTAGTAGATGATCACAAAGACCAAAATGTACTCACTTGTATCTTCAGATAATAGGAAAATGATTTCAGTTCTTACTACTGTAGCCAAATTTCTACATTAAACTGTATTATTTTTTAAATTCTGTGTGCAGTCAATCATATTACCATGCCCTACAGGAGGTTTGTGCTAAGTACTTACAAAAAACACCCAATGCAGACAGTGTGGAAAAGCATCACAGTGTACTGTGAAGACTTGTGCTTAATTTTACATTCTTTATTCGGCCAAAAAAGTAGTTGTTCCGCACTCAAACTCATATTTGTAATAAAAGCCCCACTCAGCTGCTCATATACTAAAGAAACAATTCATGGCTGAATAATGTACCAATTCAAAAGCAATCTCTCTAAGCTACAGGAAACCTCTCGAGCTGCTAGTCTGAACAAAATGAAGCCTTGACAAAATGAACCGCTTTGAAACTAAATGAAAATTTAGCAAATTGATCTGAACAAGAAAATCTTATGTACAACACAATTTCTTTAGCCACAATAGAAAAGTCTGTTGGAGATCACGTTTGGAAAAAAAAAAAAAAAGAAAAAAAAAATCACATCAATAAATCAAAAGATGGTGTTATTGTTTGTTTTTCTAAAGCAGGACATTTATTTTTATAATGGGGTAATGGGTTTGTGTTTAATAGAAACTGGCTAGTGCTGGAAGAAAAAACACTGGCTGGTGTCCTAAAAGGGATGTTCTCTCTTCCAGCTTAAATTTTTAATCCACCTTTTGGTGCACCTGGCACCTCACAAATCTCTCAGCTCCAGAGTTGCTCTGAGATCAGTACACCAGGAGCCAGCCCTGGCTAGAGAGGAAGGGAGTGTATGGTTTGTGCACTGCCATAAGCTAGTGGAGCAAAATGATTGCAGATCAAAATTATGAGGCTGCTGGAGCAATTTATAATACTGCCAAGATGAAGAGCAGAGGGAGGGACACGATGCAAACACTGGATGTGCAGCCATCCAGCAGCACAGCAGGAGTGTAAAGGGTAATGGAAGAAGGGAAGAGGGGATGGTAAGGGAGGAGGGCTGAAGGCAGTGATCGTATCAAGAATCTCTATTTCTCCGAAGCATCATGCTGCAAGAAAATGTTATTCCCACTGATCCAGTAAGTGATTCTGTTTTCCATGGAGGTGGCTTCATGGAAATCAGGGGTGGGTAGAGAAGAAGGTCTAGTCATGCAAAAGCACAATTTGGAAGTGGATTTTGAGCAAAAGTCAGATGACAACACCTTTAGGGAAGACACATAGTTCAATCTCTTCTAGGACTGCTGGGACATAAAATGTCAGTTACACAATTAGCAAGGACAAAAGGCCTTTTTTAACTAAAAAAATAACAAACTTAATAAGTATGGTCACCAAGCTCAAGGCTGGGTTAAGGTGTCAGTGCTGGGGTATGTGCCAGCAGTAAGCAGAGACTCTCCCAGACTGAGACATGTACTGGTTTGGGCTTTAAAAAAAGCTCCTTCTCAATCTGGTCCCAGGAACAGAATTAAAATCTGTTGTGACAAGATGCACAGCAGTGTGAGACATGTGCTACTCAAAAGGACATTTTACTCACCTGAAGCACTAAGAGAAAGGATTTGCATTGTATGTTTGCCTGGAACAAGGGATTTTTATTTTTTTTGTGTCTAATTAAGTGGTATTGAAATATGCAAACTGTGCGCTGTTCACTCACTCAGCTTGAATCAGTGATTTACAATGACAGTTTACTTTTTAGTTCCACACCTGGAAATAGGAGATAAATCAAGTGGTAAGCTGTCAAGAATGGTCTCAAAATGGAGAGCACTTTACCCAAGAGCTCCTTGGAGCTTGCTGAGCTGGCACTGATAATAGCATATCTGGCTAGATTATCCATTAATGACCAGAGCTGAAGCCAGTGATGACACCACAACAAACTCCACTGGTGCACACTCTGCCTCCATGTTTTTAAGGGAGAAGAAACAAAAAACAGCTACTGCCTTCAGAAGGTGTTTCAGGAACAAATGAGCATTAGTGACCTGCTCTTCATGAGCACTAAGCACACCTTGAGGTAAGGAAAGTTTCCTGGGAGCCCCAGAGCCATGGATACCTCTCAGACAAATCCCTCAAGGAGGGTGATCTCCTCCACCCCTACAGGCTGGTGAGAACTGGAAGCAGGGCTCAGAGCACTTCCCCAGGATGATGAGCTGCTGGGCCAGGTGGGAACTGTTCCCAAAACCAGTGTGACAGTGTGGGCAGGAGCACACACAGCTTCTGTTTGGTACCACTGTGCTCATGGGCTGGAACACTGCTACACCCACCCACCCTGCCTGGGAATAGGGGCTGCAAAATCCATGCCCCCCCAAAAAGCACCATTTTCTAACATCTACAGTTGTCCATTCAGAGGAGCAGCTTCCTGCTGGAGAAGGGATCCTCGCTGAGTTTTGC
>NW_008662206.1:27118-37652 GCF_000695815.1 Acanthisitta chloris
CAGCGAGGGTCCCTTCTCCCACATCTCTGTGAAGTCCCTGTCCTCCAGCCAGGACAGGAGTCTGGGGAAGCCTCTCTCACAAGCCAACACACACTTACATTATATTACCAACACCCTGCAGCAACAAGCAGAGTTAGGAGAAAATTAAAACAAGAGAAAAACCCTGAGGCCAAAAAACAAAGCACCATCACAAAGAAACCAGGCACAGAGGTGAAGATTGACTTCTGTCTCATAGAAACAGTTTCAAGAAAACGCCACCACTCCTTTATGCTGCATTTCACTTGCCCCCACCAGCCAATTTGGCATCCACCCTGACAGTGTGCCATTGGTTTCCAGTGTAATGTGTCTGGGAAATCTAATTGTTTCTCAAGAAGCACTTTCTAGCTCGTGAAGTTCTTTAGAGCTGCCATGCTCTGTGGCAATCAAAGTGTCTAAATAAATATGCAAAAGCATGCTCAAGCCAGGAAGCCTTCCAAGGAACACCAAGAGAGTATTTTCCCCATTCACCGTGGCTCCAAGTTGTTCAGTCTGTTTGTGTCAATAGCAGTCATGCACTAGAGCACACACACCACACAGAAGGGTGCCACGTCTTCAGCTCCTGCAGTGTGCCAATACCACAGGATGGCACCAGGGACAGGAATGCAGGGTAGGAGCAGCCAAGAAACACACAGACACACACACACACACACAATTCAAGCTGTTCTCTCTCACAGCTAATGGAAAAACCTCTCTTAATATTGCATGTAGAAATGCTTGATAGCTGTAAATAACTTTTTCTGTGTTTAATTCATGTATAATGAAGCAGCAGTAAGCAAATGTGGTTCAGTACTCAAAAGAAGAGGCTGCTCAAGCAAATGCATCTTTGAGCCTGCAGGCCAGAGCCACTCTCACTGTGCCACAGGCTAATGGATTTCAGTGACAAAACATGAGTGCTACACCTGTAACTATTAGATTTGTTATGCAGCTTTAAAAGCAAAACACTTGTTCCCACTTCCAAGCAGGAAGGTCCTATTCTCCTCAAGTGAAAATGCAAACTCTAAGTTCATTTTTTATTAGAAAGGCAAGATCAATGATCACAGAGCCATGGCTGCACTTAAAAAAGAAAATTTAAAGCCTTGAACCTGAAGATCACTGTTGCTCCTTCCAAAGACCTCCTTGGTGGAGGAGTTATTTCGGTTAGGCCATAAGAGATTTTTTTGTTTAAAAGGCTCTTCCATCATGCTGAAGCTAAGCACAATGCATGTCAGCACTCCCTGGTTTGATGGAGCACCAAGGTCCTTTCAGACACCAGTTCTTGCCTCCTAATTCATTACGATTTGAGTTGTGGGGACCAGGACATTGCACCAAACTGGGGACTGCACTTGTCCCCAACTGAACAAGTGTCTTGCACCCAAACGTGTGTAAGTAGGACTCTTTGGCAGTGACACCAAACACAAAGAGCTGCATTATTTCAGTGAGATCATAGCTGTGCTGGGCTGGGTACAATACAGACCAAAGGCAGAAAGACAATCCCAGTCTGAACACAGGAGAAGGGGAGAACAGGTAATTGCCCAGGTAAACTGCAGAAGTCCTCATGACAAAAAGCAATGGGATATCTTTTGTTGCTCTTTTTTAAATAACTTGGAAATAGGAAGAAGCCACAGTTGTTAATACATTTTCTCAGCATCACAGTCCTGTGGATGTCCACGTGAAACCTTTTCTTCTCAGCTCTGCTGTCTTCCTGAGCAAATGTACCAGCCAGGGCAGTGGCAGAGCCTTACTGCAGTCCTTTCCCATGGTTAACACCTTCAGACTATGCTGACAGACTACTTTTCAAAAATAATCAAAATCTTACTGTTTAAAACAAAGAACCCTCAAATTCCATAATTTATAGAAGAATGTCTCCATACTTGTTAGATGTTAAATGCTTTACCACAACAATTAAATGATTCAAAAACAAACCCAATTGACAGGTATATTTTTCAAGATCACTGATCTTTCAACTAGGGGGGAAAAAAATCCCAGCTTTAATTGCACAAAGCTGCATATCATACTTCCCTCTCTCGAGATTTCATTATAGGCCTGAAACCAGAGAATTGCATTGCCAGCTCTTGCCTGCTCTTCCAGCTATTTCTGGTTTTTAATAATTATTCATTAATTGCACACCATGATAAGATCCTTGCTGTTTTGAAACATTTTCCCTCTGGCCCCCATACTATTAAAGACCCTGATTGCCTGCCAACAGCGTAAAATTAAAAATCAAAGCACTACCTCTGAAAGGTTTAATATGTGCCACATTGAAAGAGTTTCTACAGCTTACAGCCATGTAATTGCATCACTGGCTAACTGCACAATCTCTCTCAGCGTTTCAAATGTTTTCCTTTGAAACATTAGCCAGCTGAGAGCAGAGGTTTTGTTTAACACCCTGATTTACTCTCTTTGCATGCCAGAGTTTTGTATGTCTCCTGTGTCCTTCCCTGCTTCTTCTCTGCTTTGCCTGGGGCAGGTGGGAGGGAAAGGCTCGGTGCTCAGCTACAAAGCACCCTGCTCCCACTGGGGAGAGCAACAAGGAAGAGAAATTAAGAGTCACCAGTTCAAGTAGGAGATTAAAAACAAAAGCATTTTATCAGCTGAACCTCCTATCTACCCATCCCTTAAAAGCAGGTGGGTTTTGCTGCCTGTTGAATCCACCTCTTGTGCCTCAGTTACAGATTTCTCTCTCCCTTTCCTGATGCCACAGGGGCCTGCTGCTCCCAACAAACTGGCAGCCCCTTACACCTCTCCTCTTGCCCCAGGCCACCAAAACTGGCTGCACTCAGTCTGCTCAGCCCATGACTGCAGAAGGCATTTCCATTTAACCATCAGTCCTCTGTTTATGGACTCCTCTTGAAAAGGGATGAAGTTTCCACATCCTGCCAGTGGCCAGGTGAAGGAGTGGGTACCCCGTGCTGCTGGCTGGAACAAACCCAGCAGCTTCAGTGACAGGCAGCAAATCACAACTATGTCTTTTCACTGATCCACTGAGATCTAAATGTTATTTCTTCATCTAAAAATCTCATTTCTAGATCTTATTTCTGCATCATAAAGGTCATATAGATAAGGACAGGTCACCAGCGACTAGCTTAGCACACACACCCTTACTACTGAGGCAGCCTGAAGAAATTTGTGCAATTGAGTTGATCAAAGCTGGTTTAGACAAAGAAAACCGTGGAGACGTAGCTTGCATTGATCGAAGTGAAGTCATGATGTGCCAAAGGGGAATAAAGATGCCCTTCACACAGTTTGGCTGCTTTAATGATTTCAATATTAACAGTGCTCTTTCCCAGAAAAAAAGGCAATTTTCTACATTCATTTTTTTGGACCTTGCAATGATTATGAGTGCCAAAACCTGCTTAATGCTTATAAGAAAGTATACCTTAGAAAGATAGTCCTCTGCAAGCTCTCAAATGAAGAGGCTTTGGTTATTTGTATCTGTGCATCGATGCACACAATTCAAAATCTTGGTCCTGCCTGTGTTGTAATCTGGTTGTCCTTCTAGTTCATCAGGTTTCACTTTCACAGTACTTCTGAAATCAGCTCCTGCAGGCTCTGTGGAGCCTCCTGGGAAAGCTGGGTGGGTTTGCACTGCTTCCTCCTTAACCCACAGGTCAGAATTCTTCTCTGTTAATCCCACACTATCATAGCAATTGAAAACATGGACACTGTAGATAACATTAGATACCTTGGTAAGGCAAAGTATATCTCACTTCACAGTAGCTTTAGGGAGCCAGGAAAGAAGCTGTTTGTTTTCTAAATTGCAATTTAAAGGTTGTATAATTAGATGTGCACTTTGTTTTGCAGAGATTTTCTGTATTCCAGGCTGTTCCTTGAAGAGAAAGGAGGCTGCTGGTGCCAGGGCATTTCAACTGCTGGTACCTGCATGTGGGCAGGACAGGGCATGGGGGGAAGTTTGGAGAGTAAGTCTGTAAATGTGGATTTATGTTCATAACATCAGATACTGAGACCTTAAAGGTTTTGGGCTGACTTAATTCTGAAGCTTGGGCCTTAGAGTCTAATTTAGAACAATTCATGTGTCATAATACTGTTGGTTTTTTTTACTGGAATTGTGCAGATTTATGTTTGAAGGAAGTTTCTGGAGTAGAAAGTCAAACTGCAGACACAAAGTGCACTTCCCTCCAGATTTGTAAGGATTTCCATGTAAATTTGTGCTCCAAGGAGCATGTTCACTTGAAATCCGGAGGTCGTGAACAGAGATGAACAGTACCATGTCAAGGGCAAAATTATTAAATGAGAAATCCTCCTATATGTATATAATAACAAAGCACAGTCTCTGCTCCCAGAGGAAAGCCTGTGTGATGGTGGAGCAAAGGACAGGCTCTGTACCAAGGACTGCATTGCACAAGGACATCCCCACTGCAACACGTCACCACTCCATGGGTGAAGGTTCAACCCCACCAGATGTGGCAAGGGAGGATCAAGGGCCCTGAGAGCTCACAGAGCTGGTCACTGATTCTCCTGGGAGAGCTCCAGCTTCTGCACCATCCCCATCTGGCCCCACCTGCCAACTGTGGGGGTACACACTGCACTGCACCCAACGCCCCACGTGCAGACAGGGGGAATGTGCTCTTCTTCCTTTCTGATCCCCTCTCTGATTTAGTGTCTCTTCCTCCTGGACCCACCTGATATCGTTTAGGCATCATTCCTCCCCTGCTTTGGTTTGCACAAGCAATGCAAGAAGGAACCTGGTATAGGCAAATCCTCTTTGCACTTCCACACCTTTTCCTGCACCCCAGTGTGAGCCTGTAGCTGCCCCTTCTCCCCAAACTCCTGGTCTTACACAGATCTCTCTGTGCACAGAGGAACAATGGAGATGACAAAGCCCCACACTCCTGAGATGGAGCAGATATAAAATCCATTCTGCATGGACTGTCAGGAGTGGAGATATTCTTTTTCTGTCTAAAAGGATAGTACATAGACTTTTATCTTGCCTGTACAAATGAGAGGCACTAAGGGGAGACAGCTGCCTGTTGCCAGGCCTGGGGCAGTGAGGAGCTAGGCCAGTGTTGCCCTGAGTGCTCTTCAGGGGAGAAAAGCCCTCACAGAGCTGTGCTGGGACACAGGAAGACAAACAGGGAGTGGACCAGGGGCTCTGAGAGCAGGAGAGGATGAACCACTGCGAAGTGAGATGATTTAAGCAGTTACAGCCATGATGTTCATGCAGCCACTGTGCAGCAAACTGCTGTACCAATTTCATCCAACCACTTTGTGTTGCCACCAATTAGCTCATTAAGGAAAGTGCCGATTAGGAAGAGATGATGAACATGATCTACACAGGTTGGCTATTCCAGATGTTTAAATATTCTCCTGAGAAGCATACACAGATTCTTTCTTTCTCTTTTTTTTCTTCATTTTTTTTTTCTTAGCCTAATACATAAAGTTTGGCTTGTTCCCAGGCTGGGTTTGGTACTTACAGAACAGGTAATACACACATGGAAACACTGCATTTGCCTTGTCCCACAGCTCATGGGTTAACTTCTCTGTCACTTTGCTTTAGCAGCAAGGAGGAAAGGCCTGACCCTGTATCTGGGCTGAATTATATTCCCTCTCTTCTTCTGATCCCAGCATCTTATATAAATTAATGGCTGGAATACAAAGCTGAAATGAAAGCAGAGGGAAAGCACTCAAAGTAACACCAGGGTTACTGTGGGCACTAAATAACCAGCCCTCAGCTCACAGGTGATATATGCTGTCACGTCAAAGGCAGCACATCCCTCCAGTATCTTTCCCTTTGCCAGCACCATCCTCATCCCCTAGTTCTGCTTTTGGGATATGATAATCATTAACTCGAGAGTACTGCTGGAGCCGAAGGTGCTCACCTTATCTCTGCAAAGCAAGCCCCTTGCATTGCACAAGGAAGAAGGTTTTATTCCGACTTGTAATGTCAACTTTTCTTTACTGCAATCTGGCATCGCTCGCACAGACAAGCTGGAGAGACAGCAACAAAGCCAAGGAGAGAAAATGGAGTTCCCAGCAGGATTCACAGAGCAGGTTAAACTTTAAAAGGCACATTTGTACCTGCAGGACAGGCTTAAGAAGTACCCAGGAATCCTGCACTTCCCACGAGAAGAGTAATTGCTTTCTGGGGCTATTTTAAGCTAAGAACATTGTCCTTTCTTAGACTCTCCTGCGCTGGACTGGCTGCCCTTTTTACTTCACCCTTTTCAAAAATCAACAGAGAAAAATCTCTCCTAACTTTCCAGTGTTACAATGCTGCAAAGGCTTCTCCCATCCCTCTTAGCCAGTACTATCAGAAAGATTGCAACTTTTTTTATTATTATTATTATTATTATTATTATTATTCTTTTTCAAGTCCACCTAGAAAAGGACAAAGACTCGGGTTCTAAAGCCTGGACTCTGCCATCCACTGCTCTGGATGGACACACTGAGTCACCTAAGACCTGAGAGCAGACAGTGCCTTGGGCTAACCTGCCTTTTTGCATCCCAGTAGCAGGACACAGAGGTGTCTGCCTGAAAGGTGCTTATCACTGCTGGTGATGCTACATGAGCCTATTACACCTCAAAGTGCTGAGGCTGAAGAGATGAATCCCTTCCAAGACCTCTTTATGTCTCTGCCAGCTCTTCCCTCCATGCACACAGCCCTTTAATATGCCAAACCACCGAGGAGAAGGTGGCACAAGGGAGTGCCCCAGCCAAGCATGAGCGTTAGTGCCAGGAAGGATCAGATTCCAACACCTGGAATAATCGTGCATTCTTTCTTACTGGAGACACACAGTGATCTGCATTCACTCCACAAACCATTAAGCTGCCTGTTTTCTCATGCAGGAAAGATTTGGGGGTTTGTAGCTGCTCTACAAATAATCTCATTCATAAACAGATTAATGAAGTCTAGATCCAGCTGCACATTTCTGGACTGCAACAATGGCTCGTCCCACCCACAGGGCCTGCAACTGAAGCTAATGGAATGGTTCTTTACTTAGAAACACGTTAAATATCCCTTTTTGCAAAATTATTGCATAGGATGATGACACAGATATAAGTGAGGAAAAGAAAGATTACACTGTATTTTTACTTTACTGGTCACAGGGGAACAATATGCTTAATCACCTGAATAAAACCTGTATTGCATGCTGCCCAACAATGATCTATACAAGTCCTTCTGCTGTACTGAAAAAAATTCTTTACAAATTAAAAATCTAAAACTTCATCAAAAATATGTTTCTGGCTCATGCAAATATTTCGGTTCAGTCTATAACCCAAGGAAATATATTAGTCTCTGGTCACATCTCTGATTATAGCCAATGAAATTTTGATGAACCCAGAAAAAAATACCAACAGTTGTAACATCATAGGTAGTGGCATCCTTTTTTTTTTTTTTTTAATATGCTTGGAAATTAGCTTGAAAGATGTCACTATCTTAGCAGAAAGCATCTAATGGGATGTGTATGCTCAGGGAACCAAGTAGCACAGTTATAATTAAAGTTTCATTATCATTTCCATTAGAAAGTAGTTTCTAAGGGATTTGATTCAAGAGTAAAAATTGGCTCCATGATGATACTTTGTATGCAGGGTCCCCACACATGTCAGAAGCAGTGGGTAAGACATAACATGCTACTATCACACTGGTTTTAGTAGCAGTGTAGGATGGGGCAGAGAGCCAACCCCAGCAGGGTGGATGGGGCACTTGGCTTGCAGCAGGTGCTGAAGTGACTTTCTCATGGATGACATTCACTTCAGCAGAAGCAGGAAACTGATCAGAAAATATGGATAAAGAGGCACAAGATTTCCTGGGTGTCAGGAGGATGGTGCCAGACTCCTTTCAGTGGTGCCCAGCAACAGGACAAGGAGTCATGGCCATAAACTAAACCACAAGAAGTTCCACCTCAGCATGATAAAGATCTTTACACTGAGGGTGGCAGAGCACTGCAAGAGGCTGCCCAGGGAGGTCATGGATTCTTCTCTGAAGGCTTTCAAACCCCACCTGGACGTGTTCCTTTGTAACCTGCTCTAGGTGATCCTGCCTTGACCTCCCTGTCAAGTCAGTTGGACTAGACTATCTACAGAGGTCCCTTTCAACCCCACCCATTCTGTGACTCTGTGACAGCAGCAGCTGCACCCAGGTCTGCCAGCCTGACCACCTGTACAGGTCCTCTCCATAGCAAAGGTCAGTGCAAGCAATATACATCCTCATGACATAAATATCATCACTGCTCCAGGGGCAGAGGAGGGGGTCCTGGCCCTTATTTTAACTTGGTAATTACAGAGCATAGAAAACAAAATTAAAAATATCAACAGTTTGTAAGAGAGAGAGATCCCAACTCTGTGGCTCACAAACTAGGCTTGTAAGTTATGGCACAAGGCACGTTGTCCATGTAAGACTGAGGAGGAAGAACAGGGTACTTTACTTCCTAAAGTAAATAGGAAAGCCCCCACAATTTTCATTAAACACCACTCATTCACCCTCTGCCAGTAAAAGTGTATCCATGTCACTGGGGAATTTGCTGTTGACTCAGTCAAGGTTGTCACTGGCTAAGCCTTCTCCTGACAGGTTATAACTAAAATGATGCTCAGACTAGGTGTGAATTTATTAGAAGAAAGAAGTTGAGGCATCTCACATTCCTCTCACTCCATACTGCAGCTCCACAGAGTATCTCAGATTTTGTCACCAAACCACAACTTGAAGGGCATCTTTCATTTACAGCAATAAAAGACTTTGTGGGTTCAAAGTATCACTGTAATATCAATACAGAACAATGGCACATTCAAATGTGAAATATAAAGATATGGAGGGGAAAAAAATTGCCCAGGGCTGGACCAAATACTTTTCAAGTCTATAGTCATGGTGTCACTCAAGTGTGCTCTACATCATCTTGGTGTGCAAAGCCTCAGCAGGCAAGCAGAAAGCAGCATTTGCAATGGAGATTGGGATTCCAGATAAAAGATCAGAAAACACACTTTGGAAGGGTGAATTGCTTATTAGCTCAACTAAAATTAGCTGGAAGTTTTATCAGATTTAAAAAATAATTGAAAATGTATCAGTATTTAACAGAGACCATGTGCAGGGAAACAAACTCAGAGTAAATAGCATGACAAATTCACAAGTTCAAGCATACACTGAAGGGCTAGAAGTGAAGATTTATCCCATGTGAATAAGGGGAGCCAGGTGGCAATACTGCAGTGAGGTAAAGAAGGGTGAAAACCTATTCTAACTTTAAGAAGTTCATGCAAAATTAATATTTCACTTATTTATGAGTGGAGAGGTGCAAGTTACACAGCATTTCAACCCTGGTGTGTGTCCAGAGGCACTGAGACCACTTTTCACACCAGAACTAAGTTACATTTACAGGGCAACATGTACAAGATCTTTTCCTTAAAACATCAACACACTTATTTAAACTATTGAACATGGTTAATACTGTCCCCTTCATAAGCATTTACTGTGGGCAGAGCTCTCCCACACTGTCCAAAGGTACAATTTGCTAATTAGTAGTGAGAAGTGAGTTTAGTAAGTGGGAAACAGGAATGGAGAAACTCTCCTGACATCAAATACCAGTCACTGATCCATGTGTGGACCTCCTAAAGCACAGGAAAAAAGAGAGAAGCAAGGAAGCTTAGCAAGTGAAAATAAAAGAAACTTATTACCTTGGATCCCAGTTTCACCTTTCATGGTAGAAATGCTGAAAATGGGCCAATGCACATCCACAAATCTGGAAAACTTTCAGTGCTGCTGAAACACGAACCAGTTGCTTTTCATGCTGACTTTGGTTGATTCATTCAGCACAGCAAATGCACAAGGCTGGACCAAATACTTTTCATATCTACAAATACAGAGCCGTGCAGGTGTGTTTTGGAGTGAAGCAACCTGTCTCACTTCCCCACTGGCTGTGGAGGAGTTGCTAATTTTGCCTCCTCACAGGACCTCCAGCGGAGTGGAGCAACCTGTCTTGCTTCCCCACTGGCTGTGGAGGAGTTGGTAATTTTGCCTCCTCACAGGACCTCCAGTGTGACCCCAAAGTGCAGCTGCATCTCCTTTGTGCCACCCCCAACACACAGAGAGCAGATGGAAACCCGAGTTTACACTAGTAAGGTCTATTGATAGTGCAAGGCTGGCGGGTCGGAGGTGGCAGATTCAGTTCAACTTGCTGAAACATTAGTTTGCTTTCCTTGTCAGTGGAGCACTTTACAATAGATCTTCCTGAATAATTCATTGAATGGGTCTTCATGTGTGCATGGTAGTGTTTGATTTTCCAACTTACTGCACTAATCTATAAATACTGACTATAAACATTCCGAGCAGATAGCTTTACTTTATGTTGCATTGGTCGTTTTTTTTTTTTCTTTTTAAGTGTAGCAAGAGACAGCAGAGATATTTTACTGTCTCTCTCTTGCAGCAGCACCAAATGCTCCAACATTAGCGTTATTAACATATGCGTTAGCTCAGGCTGATCCTCTCCCCCAGCTGCTGCTCCCAGGGAGAGGCTGCAGCAGTGAATCAGATAGTGCTAATGAGCGTGTTAATGAAGTTCCCGCAGTTGAA